>NC_060130.1:724122094-724425125 GCF_021461395.2 Schistocerca americana
ACACAACACTCCTCTGGCCGCGCCTCAAAATGGTTTTATGAGTACCTAAGCATAATCGGTGTGCCAAGGCACTAGCCGGAAAACAAGTTATTGACTCATAGAGTGCTGTGTAATATGTTTTCATTGTCTACAGGGGTAGTCTATATCTTACTTCAGTCTTGCAAATTTATGCATTAGTTTCGTCGCTTTGTTAATAGTTAGTCTGGTATGTTAGTTAATCTGTAAATGTTCGTCGGTATAAATTCCGAGGTTCTTGTCATAGCCTTCCTTTGTACAGATATGCTGTTTAACTTTATTACTGGATTTCTTTTCAGTGTACCTCTTAGAAGTAGATAAACAGTTTTACTAGTTGCTGTCGTGAGTTTGTTGTTCGTGTACCATTCACCGATGAACGCGAGGAGCCTCGTGGCTGTACTGTCTAATTAGGACCTGGAGTTTGCAGATACCGTGACCGAAAGGTCGTCTGCGTACGCAACCACACCGTTTGTAATGTCATTGTCTTCTAGTGCATTCAGTAGTGATTCTGTGGCTACGTCCCAGAAAATCGATTCGCATATGGATCCTTGTGGACGACCCTTTGTTACTTTATAACCTTTTGGCGACCAGTCTTCCATTCCATTATCCTGTTTTTACAATAATCTCTAAGGCTGTTGTATAGTCCGCCCACCAAAGGTTGTCGAAAGCACCAGCTATGTCAATTAGTATTGCTACTATGTATTTGTCATGTACTGTCTGTCATTTCTATGGCCCTCTTTATTGCGTCGTCGATGGATTTATGTGGTCGAAAACCAAACTGATGCGTGTTAAGCCTGAAGAGACTGAAGTCTGTCGCACAGCAGCCTCTCCTGTTCATCTGTCAGAATGTTAATGCTGTATATTGGTCTGTATGTCTCAGAGTCAGTCGGGAATTTGCCCTCTGCTTTCTTGATTATAATTACATTTGCCGTCTTCCTTGTATTTGGTATTCGTCGTTCTAGTGGAGTATCATTCGATAAATAAGGTAGTTTGCGGAGGGCAGTGTGAATTTGACTGTCCTGGGTGTCGTCACCGTCAGCAAGTAGTTTGTTGAGGAGATACTGTGCTGTGCATCTCAAGCCTCTAATGATAGTACCATATGGTTTCTTCAGTGTTGATAATACTACAGGTGTTGTGTCTAGACAAGACAGCCTAGACACAATGAGAGGAAGCCGAAAGGCACGCGCTAAGCTAAAGCAGGATGGCGTGAGGTCTGAAACAGGATACGTAATGAATGCTATAAAGAAAAGTACGTAGCGTCTGGAATACTTAACTTTAATCCATCCTTTTGGTACATCTGGAGATTGTGACGATACAAGTGAGACTCTTTAGATACATGCAATGTTACTAATGGCGCCTTGCTAGGTCGTAGCCATTGACTTAGCTGAAGGCTATTCTAACTATCTGCTCTGCAAATGAGCGAGGCTTCGACAGTGTGCATCGCTAGCTACGTCGTCCGTACAACTGGGGCGAGTGCTATTCCGTATCTCGAGACCTGCCTTGTGGTGGCGCTCGGTCTGCGATCCCTGACAGTGGCGACACGCGGGTCCGACATGTACTAATGGACCGCAGCCGATTTAAAGCTACCACCTAGCAAGTGTGGTGTCTGGCGGTGACACCACAACAGGAGTCTTGATACGTTCAGTCTGCAGTATAACGGCTCCTCCCCAGATGTTGTTCTGTAAGTTTGTCATAACATATGTGTCCCAGTGGTGTTTCCTGGTCTTCTGCAGTTTCGTGCTTGCGTTGAAGTCTAATGTATCTTTCCTATGGTGTCTTTGATTTTTGATAATATCGTCGTTTATCACGAGTGTCTTTTCTTAGTCTCATTAATTGAGCTGACCATGGTGCCCTTTGTTTGGGTGCGTGGCGTGCTGCAAGTACTGCTGTAGTTTGTGCTCTCTATAAGACGTCTGTAAGAACGCGAGATCTGTAATCTATGCTTCCCTGGGTGACACATAGAGGAGACTCTTCAATCACGTTCTTATATTATTGCGATACGATCACTGGGTATGCTCTTATCGAGCACCTGCCAATGCTCTGCCTGTATTAACGATGCGCTGTTTGCCAGAGAAATGTCTATGTTGCTGCCTACTCCACTATTTCCGTGGTAAGTTGGTGGCTGGTATGATTTGTTTAAAACGAAAAGATTAAATTCATTTATAATGTCGACTATTATTAGTCCTCTGGTGTCCGTTCTGTCAGAGTGCCAGAGGGCTGACCTAGCATTTATGCCTGGTAAGCCGGTCGGTGTGGCCGAACGCTTCTAGGCGCTTCAGTCTGAAACCGCGTGACCACTACGTCGCAGGTACGAATCCTGCCTTGGGCATGGATGTGTGTGATGTTCTTAGGTTAGTTATGTTTAAGTAGTTATAAGTTCTATGGGACTGATGACGTCAGATGTTAAGTCCCATAGTGCTCAGAGCCATTTGAACCATTTTTATGTCTGTTAAGATAAGTAGTCGTCTGCAATTTGCAAAACAAGCAATCTCTTTTATAACTTCAGCAAAAGGCTATATATCAAATGAGTACTGGGCGTAGATCGACGAGATAATCCATGTTTGCTTGCCTCAAGTTATTTCGGTTTTTACCGTATGTTGTGTGCATAGTTGCGTTATTTGTGTTACTGTAATGCTAGTGATTAGTACAATGATTGCAGCCTTGGCCTTGATTGTGCCTGTGATTTGCATGTACTGCCCCAGAAGCCCTGGAATTCTTCCACCACGTGTGTACTGTTCTTGTAGACGGAGTATGTCCGCGCACACCTCGTTCACTAGCCTGCCAAGCTCTGCGTACACCGTAGTGCTACCCATACTCCAAGACTTTCACCATGGAAATTTAGTAAAGACGAAGAACTTCGGCCCGCTCTGGATGTAATCGAGGTACACGAGTCCATGAGTCCTTACCGGATCCTTGTAGACATTGTCAAGGTTAAGGTCTTCATTGCTCCGTTCACATGATTTGCGTAAAGTATTACAGAAATCGAGTTTATCTGTTGGTAGGTTTTCGGTTCGTAGAGGCATTCGGTCTGTTTGTTCAGTCGTGGGGTTGCATATAGTGTCGCCCAATGGGTGATTCAGACTTGTTACCAGTGTTAAAGCTGTTTGAAAAACTCTTTTCTTGTCCACTTAGACACAAGTTCTCTTCGATGTCATCGTAGTCTATTTTGTTTCTTACTTCATGGCTCTGTAACTCTGTTAGATGTACTGGGTCGTGATGTTTATCTCTTGATGTAGTTTCCGGATTTGGGTTATGCCGTGTCTCGTCAGTTGAAGACTGTTGCGATTAATGAAATAAGTATTAGTGACAATGATCTTGAGGAACAGTTGAAATTGTTAAAACTGAACAAAGCTCGAAGGCCCAATTGAATCCCTGTCAGATTCTATACTGAACTGCGGCTGTGTGAGCTCCTCTTGTAAGTAGGTACAACCTATCGTAGATCCCTCGCACAAAAACCGTGCCCAGTTCTTGCAAAAAAGCACAAGTTACACCTATCTACATGAATAGTAATAGAAGTGGGTTCATGTTGTTTTTAGTATCCATATGGTGTTTGGCGCCTTTTTGTTGTTTGAAGTTTTCTGCTTGCGTTTGTTTCTCGTTGATAATTGCTTCTTGCACCTGAGCTGTCTTTTCGTGCGTATTTCCACCGTAGACGAAACGTACAGTTTGCATGTATGATTTACGTTTCAATGTTTCATATTCATCTTTTTCTGGAGCTGTTGTTTCACTATTAGGTAACCTGTCCCCTGGTGAGAGAAGAATTAATTTACTTTTATGTTGTTTTGGTAGCCGGCCGAAATGGCCGTGCGGTTCTAGGCGCTACAGTTTGGAACCGCGTGACCGCTACGGCCGCAGGTTCGAATCCTGCCTCGGGCATGGATGTGTGTGGTGTCCTTAGGTTATTTAGGGGACTGATGACCACAGCAGTTAAGTCCCATAGTGCTCAGAGCCATTTTGTTGTTTTGGTGTGTCGAGATGTACTGGTTTTTCGCCTATGTCATGATCCTGTTCTGGGTGGTCTTGACCGTGTCTCGGACGTACATCGCCATTTTTATGTACTTCTGTTGTATGTAGTGTGTTGTTTTTAAGGTCTTCTTTATTAAGGAATTCCTCCTCCACTCCTACTCTAAGAAAGGGCGCCGTTTGGATTGTTGCCCACTGAAAAAAGTTCTTGTTTGATGTGCCTCACCACGTTCTAGTCCATGGCGCCGTGGAAACACGCATCGTCGATGTAATCTGTTAGGCTAAAATATTTTTCTTGCACAATGTTGCAACTGTTGAAGGGATTCATGTCCGTTGGAGAGTTTGTTGTCAGCAGCAGCCCAAGTTGCTGCCTCCAGGCTACTGCACGTCACCAAGCTAACCTTTTGGTTGCTGATGATTTGTGTTTGCTTCTGCGAGGTGGAATTCTGGTGTTCATATCTGCGTTTTGTTGAGAGGACGTCAATATATGTATGCTGTTGAACAGGCCGTATAAGTGCGAGATACAACGTTACATAGAGGGGAACTGGGGTTGTATTCATATCCCGCATAGATGTCGAAAGAATGTTGTCTCACTGCTTTTGTTTTGGTGTGTGCTGGTTGACACTGTTGGTGATATCATACTCCGTTTTTTTCTATTTATCTTTTGTAGAGTTCTTTGTTAGTAGGGCGTTCTAACCCCCTAGTTGTTCTTTTCCTGTTCTTGCAAGGAATACAGCCAATAGTTGTTTCTTCATTACATTAGAATTTTGTATGAACAAGTTTCGCACATTTCCAGCAAATAGCTTCCCTGTTACATCTACACGTTCCTGCAGACCTACACCCAGCGCCACCTGCATCGCCGCCATTGCCCACACCGCCGCTGCCAACACCATCCGGCGCGGACGCTGCCGATGACACTGTGCTCTTCGCGCGCAGTTTAGGTGTACATATAGTAAGACGTCGCCTGCAGCAACCTTGCGACACGCTTGGACCTTGGGCCACCGAATGGCGGCTCAAAATGAACGCGGCAGGCTTTAATCATAACAACAAAAACGCTACCAGCAGGCTTAGTACTGACTCGCATCATGGGAGACCCCATCCCTTCGTCGCCAGCTGGGAAGTACCTAGGCGTGAGTCTCCATAGACATGTAGCTCGGGGACCGCACGTCCGCGAGGTCAGGGGGAAAGCCCGGGGGCATATGAAAACGCTCTACTCCTTACTGAACCCCAGTTCCCCTCTACGTAACGTTGTATCTGGCACTTACACGGCCTGTTCTAGAACACGCTGCTGTGGTGTGGAGCAATGCAGCCAAATAAACATATTGTCGCACTGCAGCAGGTACAACACAAAGCTTTAAGTCTTGCACTACGTTTCCCAAGGCAAGAACCGAACACCAGAGAAGTCCATGAAATGGCAGGCTACCATTTGTACGTGACAGATTTAAACAGCCTACTCGCCAATTTTACACACTGACGCAGCAGTCAGAGGGTAGGTACAGTATATCGCCAACCTGGGCAACCAGGTCCACTGGCGATCGACCACTCGCTGGCCACACCTGCCACTTCAGCAGTAATTCTTTGGAAAGTAGCAAAAGGCAGTTGCAGAAAAACTGAATGACAACAACAGCCGACAAACAATAAACGTGATGTCTAAATTTCCCAACCCCAGTATTGTAGCAAGTAGGCTAGGCATCATGAATACTCACACTACGCAGTACAAGGTCCAAAGATCTTCATAAGTCAACGTGTTTCTGTGTGTGTGTGTGTGTGTGTGTGTGTGTGTGTGTGCGGCGTGCTGCGACAGCGAGTCTCCAGCGAGCCCTGGGATTAGCACCAAAGCCGCTGTGAGCCGAACATGTCTTTCCTCTCATGTATGAATTCTCTAGCGCATGGAACTTTCGACATGCATATATATGCAACTGATGGTATTCAAATTGTGGACACCACACACACACATATGCAGGTAAATACCGGGTATTGCTATGTTTTCAGCCACCTAGTTTCGGTTACTTTTAAATATCACCCTCTACCCATTTCCAATACACTTAGATCATCGTAAACAGAATAACGTTATTAATTTTTGCGTACACATTTACAAACAGAAAATTACTCTTTCTCTTCTCTTTAACAGTCTTGTGGAATTTCTGCATAGAAGTTAAAGTTTACAACTTTTACAAAAGAGTGTCCATTAAATACAGTTATTCTGTCCGTTTCAAACTCCGCGAATGAATCTAGTGTTGCAATATGCACGACGTCCATTCAACCACGTTTAGAAACAATTTAACTATCCTTTTTAAGCCGATCCAAACGGGAGTGGAGATTTATAAAAAGATTTTTCATGCTTCCTTTAACATAGCAAACTTTCTTAAATCTGTCATTTTTGGCCAGTACTCCAGCGTATGGCCAATTATCATTGCTGTAAACAGTAAATGCAAATATCTTATACTTTCCACTCTTATCCAGGTCTTCATACACAGTGTTTAAAGCAGTATGTAAGCCTTGACCCCACATCTGCAATAGCTTCTTCTTTTTCCATTTGCCGTTTATATTCATTTGTAATGGCAGTTGTTTTTGTCATATAGCTTATTCCAGTTTCCATTTTTTTTGATTCAGACTGTTTCAGTTCAAATTTTTCTTTTTTGTGCACACAGCACATTAACTGCAATTAAAGGAGTAATTCCTTTAATGTGGAATGCCTTAAGTCTGTTCAATACCTTGGTTCTTTTCCTTAAGACCTGAGAAATAACATTGTTTGTATCAGTCCAAATCTGGCAATATATATATTTGATGATACTGTGGAGGAAATGTCCTAGATTAAAAAAAAGAAACAAAAAAAAAACAAAAAAAAAACGATTCTCCCACTTAAAAGCAACTTAACAACACAACTGTGCAATACTTATCGTGTCTTCGTTGGAGACTGTTAAGGATTTCTACGTAGTTTACAGGTAAATAATTAAAACTGTATGCAGACAGGACACAGTTAATAATCCTTTGTCAGTCATTGTCTGGAATGCTTACTTGCAAGTGAGTCAATTTTTGGATATTTTTATTGCCCCAGTCGACAAATTGCAAAGTACTGTTAAACACCACACATCATCTGTTCTGTAAGCTATTCATTATTAATGCCAGTTCTTTAGCCAACAAAGATGCAGAAGTTTCTTGTAGACAAATGTCTGGTCACTTTATAAAATCAATAAGATGGTTACCGATGTCTTTGTTCACTCCTGGACTTGTGATTTGATTCATAAATTTGTCAAATAGCTTTTTTCTGGAACTGGAGCTCGTCCACATTAAACAGCCTACGCCAGCTGTCTTATCGTTATCCTCAATCACAGTACTGTTTCTTAGGTAGTCTTCTTGCACACAAATGTCGTAGCTTGATATTAGGTTGTCATACATCTCCATTTTGTTAACAATCTCTACAAAATCTTGCATTGTATCCAGGTAAATAAGATAATAATCATCTACATGAAACTGCTGCAATATTCCAGGCAGCTATTCCACTAGTACATCCATTTTGGCGCTAGCCAACTCCACTTCATATGGTATAGCCATAGCATTTTTATATTTTCTCGAAACGGTTAGCAGCGCTATCTTGCCGATTTTTTTTTTCAATATGCCTCTTGCTGCAGCACTGTCATTCACATTTAGGAGCCTATCTTGACACCTAGACTCGCAGGGATTAAACTGGAGAATTTACTAATTAGATAATTGGTAAATAACCAAATGCTCCTGACAGTCCACCTTATCACAGATATTAGCCACCATAAGGCCGTCACAAAGGGTTCTGCAATGGGTGTAAGCACATTTAAATTCCTCTTACTAAACAGCGTACCGTTTTCGGTATAATTTATGCTACCAATATGAGTAAAAAGATTGTACAAATTCTCCAGTAATAACAACACACCAAAGCATTTGTCGGCTGGTCTCCACTTCTTTCCTAACAGCTCGGAGATGTTTAACACTTTGAAGGAATCCATGTTGAGACTTTAACGACTACAGAAGACTGATCAGCGGCGGGTATCAACCCTTATTTTATACTCTAAAGATCCAAGATGGTGGCACTTCCAGTCACGTGATCTTTCAGTAATCCCTTCTAAATTTTGTTGTACTTGTTGTGCTTCAGGCTCAGTCGCGTCAGTTTGTATGCAAGATGTGAGTTGGAGGGAGGGAGACTGCTCTTCACGAGTAAAACCCAATCATGTGCCGCATAATCGTATACCGCCGCCTAATGGTCTGCACTCTGCCATCCGAAATTACGTCCTAGTACAGCACTGTACTATACCATCTGACAAATGTGCAGTGCTGTACTGTCCGGATATCGCATCTGGATACACCTCTAAACTTTGCCGTTTGGCTAAGGCTCTGTACTATCCTGTATGTAAGGGTACTTCGTCCGCGTACTGCACTATACCGTACTGTCCTGCTAATACGTTGTATTAACTAGTCCAGGTATTGCATTCGAGTACAGCAGCTTACTAACCATTTGGATAATGTGCTGTACTATACAGGGTGTCCCAGCTATGTTGTCCACCCAAAATATCTCTGGAACAATAACAGCTGTTGGAAAACGACTTTCACCGGTATCAATGTAGGGCTGGGGCCCATGAATGTACATATTTGGAAACATTCTAAAACGAAAGCATATGTGTTTTTTAACACAAACTTGTGTTTTTTTAAATGGACCTCCTATATTTTTTCTTCGGCAATCCATAGCATGACAAAGCACATACACAATGGCGTCGATTGCATCGCAATATTCCCATTACATCCCGAGATATTAAGACGCGAAGTTGACGCTTGAAACACGCGACATGCGCTGCTAGCGCACGTCCTGAGGCTCAGGCGTGAACCCCATGCTGCCCGTAATCGCGATGTGATTGACATGCGTAATCACACTTCCATACTTATCAAGAGGTCCGAAACGAATAATACGGTCTGCTGCCATCCAGCATTAACGTCGTACATTCCAGCAGGTATTTATCCCATAGGCTAGGGGTGATGCGGTTCTGTAACATATCTGTGTACCGCAACGTTAGTCACAAGTTAACTTCGCTTATCGTTAATCCGTTACTAAAAAGGTAATGCCGTTCAACGTTAAAACTTTACGTTACTGTAGATCTAGCGCAAGTGACAGTTAATCATTCACTCGTAATAGTAAAATTCATGTTGATGGTTGTAGTGAAACGAGCAAGTGGACTAAAAGTTTTTCCGTTGTTTAGGTAAAAATGTTTTGATTTGGGAAGTTCAGGTAGGACATAGAAGATGAATGTAAACATGTTTAACCAATTAGTTGTATTATCACATAATTATCAATGTTATGTTTATCTAATGCGTTAAATGACAAATTGTTGCAAACAAATGTTTCTTAACATCACTGGGTAAAATGGCCCTTTGTAGAAACTTCCACTGTGATACAGCACTACATACTAAACATAGCGTTCACATCTCATGCTCAAAGTGATGTCCATTGGCTTGCATACATAGGGTCACTCTGCGGATGAAGGATGCCCTACTTCGTGCTACTGTTTCCTCTTCGATGGCTGTACAAGCATCAATAATGCGTTGCTTCATGTCCTCTGGTGTTGTTGGTTCATGTTGGTAAACAGCATCCTTCACTGCTCCCCAAAGAAAATAATCCACCGGTGTAAGGTCCGGAGATCGGGCAGGCCACCTAACTGGGCCACCTCGTCCAATCCACCTACCAGGGAACTTACGGTTCAGAAGTCGTCGTGCTCGTAAGGCGTTATGTGCAGGGTATCCGTCATGCTGATACCACATGACCATTCTCCGGTTCAGAGGTACAGTGTCCAAGAGAACAGGAAGATTGTGTCGTATAAATCTGGAGTATTGTCTGCCATTTTGGATGCCATTTATAAAGAAAGGTCCGATAATGGTATCTCCAATAATCCCACACCAAACATTAACTTTCCACAGACGTTGATGCTCTACCTGACGGAGCCATTTTGGATTGTCTGCGGACCAATAATGCATATTCCTCATATTGACAATTCCTTTGTTGGAGAATGATGCCTCGTCGGTAAAGAGAACATCTGCAAAAAAATTTGGATTAGTCAGAAGTTTTTGCTGAGCCCACCAACAAAATGTTACCCTATTGCGGAAGTCATTTCCATGAAGATCCTGGTGTAAATGAACATGGTAAGGATGAAATTTATGACGTTTAAGAATACGCTGTGCACTTGATTTCGACACACCAACTTCTCGTTCAATTTGACGTGTGCTGATTTGAGGATTCGCAGCTATGGTAGCGAGCACAGCAACTTCAGCACGTTCATCTGTGCGTGTTCTAGGACGATGTCGAGGTCTTGGATTTATGCTTCCCGTTTCACGTAGACGAGATGTGAGACGACCAAACATCCGGCGCGAAGGCGATGGCTTCTCAGGGAATCGTCTTCTGTACAGTCGTTCTGTTTGAACAGCATTTCGTCCACCTACAACAGGGTACAGTACAGGTATGTAGAGTAGGGTAGAAAAAAGACATATTAACTTAATAATCATAATGTTCGCTAACAGTACTATCAACAAACAAGCAATCTCATAATGTATTTCCCGTCAACATACATTCTCCATAGATCAGCAGCATTTCTACCATATCTTCATGTGTGTACATTATACTGTACAGTATAAGTTCCACAACACAACGTTTATTCACAATGTGTACTACCTCCGTGCCGTCACTAGATTACTCTGATGCACGACTACACTGGCAAGCGGTGTACTGCACGCCAAAGCAACAACAAATGGGATGCTCGGAGGGTGGTGGAGTACAGGAGTTTGCATGGGTCGCAAATCATAAACAAGGCGAAGTGGTAACTGTGGCAGTAGTGGGAACTACGTTGGACACTTGACTAGGTAGAGCCAGGCCCTGCGCGGCAGGCACAATGGGTCATATAACGCATTAGATAAACCTTATTATGGGTGTGCAGGGTAAATAAGACAACCTGACGGGTGTACACCGATCGGTACTGGTTCATATTGTGTACGTAGATACGTAAAACGTGCAAGAGGGAAACCATTATGTGCTTATGAGAGTTGATGGCAGCAGACCGTATTATTCGTTTCGGACCTCTTGATAAGTATGGAGGTGTGATTACACATGTCAATCACATCGCGATTACGGGCAGCATGGGGATCACGCCTGAGCCTCAGGACGTGCGCTAGCAGCGCATGTCGGGTGTTTCAAGCGTCATCTTCGCGTCCCAATATCTCGGAAGGTAATGGGAATATTGCGATGCAATCAACGCCGTTGTGTATGTGCTTTGTCATGCTATGGATGGCTGAAGAAAAAATATAGGAAGTCCATTTAAAAAAAACATAAGTTTGTGTTAAAAAACACATATGCTTTCATTTTAGAATGTTTCCAAATATGTACATTCATGGGCCCCAGCCCTACATTGATACCGGTGAAGGTCGTTTTCCAACAGCTGTATTTGTTCCAGAGATATTTTGGGTGGACAAGATAGCTGGGACGCCCTGTATACCGGTTAAGGGTAGTACCTGCAACGGGCAGTCTCTCTCCCACCCACACACACCTTGAAAATTCACTATCCTGCCAATTTTATCGCCCTGGAGGCATGGGCGAGATATCACGTTACATCCTGATCATGTATGTACCGCATTAAAGTGCAGACCTGGACGTCAGGGGAGGGTTGAGGGCTGTCGTTGAATATATCTAACCTGCCTGAGGTGTAACTCAGGATCAAGTGTAACCTAACACTGGACGTCCTTATCTTATCTCTCAAGGTCATTTATATCTTGTGGGCCCGAGGCAATTTGTATCTCGTATGCCCAGTCATTTATACCTCGTGTGTGACACTGGAAGTCTTTATCAGGTGTGTGGTCAGGCCTGGAGGGGGGGGGAGGGGTGACCTTGAGTATAAGCTGCACAATGTCTTTTGTATCTCGAATGCCCACTAAATAACTAATAGTGTCACTTCAAGGTCTATTTCAGTGTGTAAACTCCGGAAGGAAAGGCAGTAGGCACCAAATAAATATAATGCACAATTCTACGTTTCATTCCAATCGTATATTATTTAAGACATAGGTTTAACAACTAAAAATAGATGTGTCGTCTAGTGTAGTACGCTGTGTCATGCCCTGCAATGGGTGCCAAACCTATGGTAAATTAAAATTGTACTGAGGTATTAATTAATTCCTCTTCTGCTGAGTGTTAGGCTTGAAATCAGACTTCCTTTCCTGGAAGTGAGAAATAGCTCTGTGCGACAGGGGGGGGGGGGGGGTTAAACAAGTACAGTAACTTCATTTACCAGATTATTAAAATGTGGAAGTGAATATAAAATACACAAAGCGTCGTGGACCTTGAGACTCTTTTACTGGGGTAACACGACACCGTGAATGGGTTTTTAGTGCGCTGTGGGCTCTCTGATGTGCTAGCTTGGCGGTATCACTTTACTCACATCCTCTATCGGCTGTCGACGGCGAAAAATTGGCTGCGGCTAGCGATTATGTGCGGCGGCGTGTGTGATGGGCTGTTGTCTCGGATGCATCTTGATCACCGGTCGGCACGTGGCAGATGATGGACAGTGACCTGTAGGTGAACTGAAATGTCCCCTTAGAAAAATTATGATTTGATTTTCAAACAGCTCAGCAAAACTCAACATACTAAAACAGTTTTCTCTTTACTTATTCTGATCATCACTAAAATGACACACAATATTTTTAGAGCAACGCAATATGACTTTCAATAATCCCTACAAAAGAGTGGCCCTGACTAACAATAACCCATACCTTTCATGAATCACTTACCTCACAAAAATCTTCGTTACTCGAACTACTGCAATACAGCGAGTGCCAATACTGCCAGCTAAATAAAAGATTCTAAGTACTAAAAGCACTAACTACTGATAGGCATAGTTAGCAAATGAAAGATTTTGATAGAGAACACACAATGTATTTATCTTAATAATGTTCAAAAGTCATCATATATATCTATCAATTCATGATAACCATCTTTACAAATTTCCTTTTTCTGGCGGACACACGTCCAGATCGTTCACTTATAGGAACCTCTCAAAACTCTGGCATCTCTCTCTCCACATCCAACACTGCTGGCGGCTCACCTCCAACTGCCCAACGCTACGTGCTGTTCACACCCAACTGCCCAACACTACACAAGCGAATATTCCAACAATGAGTCCAACTAGCCACAGACTGCACACAGCACAGTCAGTGATTTTCATACAGAACGCTACGTGGCGTTACCAACATAAAAACCTAAACAGCCTAATTACAGAACGCTTCGGTAGTTTTGCGCGAGTCAAGCTCGTGCTTCAAGTAGGTGACAGATCGGCGTCGGCGAACCCATACGCGGACATACCGACATGGACTTTCAGGTGAGAGTTGTAATGTCGTCTTCGAATCAGATGTGGGACAAGAAAGAAATTGAATTTAGCACAGTATATAATGGAGTAGAAATATGCATGGAGGGACATTTCGGAAGGAGCACCAATGGAACCGAAATTGAATAGTATTAGGGTGCTCGTGAGAATGACTACTTGACAGCAGAGTCAAATTTGGAATCAGTATTGGAATCGGACTGCAAAAGCAGCATCGTGGTCAGAGTTACTACATTGACATCAGAAACGCATACAAAGCTGAATGCTTGTGCAAATGAGCATCAGACTAGAATGAAATCTAGCGTAGCCTGGAATGAGAAACGATAAAGCTTGGAATGGACTGACATCAGTGTGGGATCAGTTCCACAGAGAGTCCCGATACAACAGACCCCTACTATTCCACAAGTCGGCGGCTTTGTTCTACGTCTTCCCCCTCTTGTAGAACGCTAAACTCTGTCATCTCATCTTATCACTGCCTGGTAATGTCTCAGTCTCAGCAGACAGACACTTTCGCCTGGGCAGCACTTCTCCTCTTCATTCCTCGTTCCATTGTGCCAGCTTTCTGCTGAAATATCATAAAAGTTCCTAAAATCTGGGATTCACGTGCAGTTGCTGGGGACTGTCGCGTCCTCGGGTCCCGCGAACCGTTCTCACTGTGTCGCGTTAACTGACGTTTTCGGCGCCAGGCTGACGACTCGCAGTAGATTTCTAATAAGCTTACGCACTTGAAGGATCATAAATGGCTGTGAGGTGGTTGAACATCTTCAGGAAAGTAGTGCGCCGGTTACTTTTCTCCAGGAATCGCTAGCTAAGGAAAAATGTTACGTTTTACTTGCGAAGGAAGTCTTACTCACTCTCAATGCCAGTGACTATGAACTTGTACGGCCAGAGCCTCTCTCTTAAGTCGTATTAATCTGGCAGCGCGTCCCTATTGTCATTCACCTGCCTTTGCGGAAAGCTCTCCAGAGGGAAACAGTAAGATGTCGGCACGCCCACCATGTCCATCACTTGCGTTTCGAGGAAGTTTTCCCCAACAACATTAACAAAAGTTTAAGCCACCCCTTTTGTAGCAAACGCAGGTGCTTCTCAGTCACAAACTGTCCATCATTCCCTCACATTCACTACCATCGCTACATCAATTTCTCATTTAAGATTCAACCACGATACTTTGTGACAAAACCCTTAGCCCCAGAGTCTATGTGACTTTCCACTGTGGTCGACCTTCTTCGTCGGGGACTAAAAAATTTTGCTGAAGTATCAAAACTTCAAGAGTCGGACGCTAGCGCGCGTGTGTGTGTGTTTGTGTGTAGTTTGACCAGACAGAACAATCCATGAACCCATCTTCTGCACCAGCACTTCACACCATTAAGCAAGATCACGTCAGAGTTTCGGAGTGACGAAACTTTATTTTCTGTAGGAACCGCATTCTGTTAATAGTGGACATCAAGGTAAATCGTGTCTCATTGAGTATATAAATACTACAAAAAATCACTAACACCGTCCGAAAAGACCTTGAAAACCCAACGGTATCGACTGGCCGCCGTGTCATCCTCAGTCCTTAGGCGTCACCGGATGCGTATACGGAGAGGCATGTGGTCAGCAACCCGCTCTCCCGGCCGGCCGGAGTGGCCGAGCGGTTCTAGGCGCTACAGTCTGGAGCCGCGCGACCGCTACGGTCGCAGGTTCGAATCCTGCCTCGGGCATGGATGTGTGTGATGTCCTTAGGTTAGTTAGGTTTAAGCAGTTCTAAGTTCAAGGGGACTGATGACCTCAGAAGTTAAGTCCCATAGTGCTCAGAGCCATTTGAGCCGCTCTCCTGGCCGTTGTCAGTTCGTGACTAGTGCCGCTAGTTCTCAACCAAGCAGCTCCTCAATTGGCCCCACAAAAGCTGACTGCACCCCGCTTGCCAACAACACTATACAGACCCGGACAGTGACTCACCCAAGTGCTAGCGAAGCCCGACAGTGCATAACTTCGGTGATCTGGTGGGAACCGGTGTTGCCACTGCGGCAAGACGTCGGCATATATAAATACTGCAAAGATTTGGAATTGGTACATCTCGCTGTGTGGACTGTGTTGCTACAGAGGAAAATATAAGGTTTATCAGTAGAATGTTCCAGTCAAATCACAGAACAAGTGGATACTTGCCACAGTCTTATATAAGTTTATTGTTATAATGCTCCAATCACAGTACGGTGCTCCACTCTTGATAAACATTCACTGGAAAACCGTTCTCGAAGATTGGTGAGATAGTGGACTCTCTCAGCGACCCAGCTACCAGTCAAGATAGTGAACTAATATTTATCTGTAGTAGGTTTGAAAGCTTTTGTGTCTCATCACCGTAGTCCTAGTCTAGCACAAATTCGACTTTTCTGTGATTCCAAAAGAGATTTTCAACGAATGAAAAGCTCCTTCAAACACGACTGGATATCGCCCTTAACTGGCGGTAGAAACAGCTCAGAAAAAATGATTTGATGACCATTTTCAGAGGATGAAGGAGATAGTTAAGAGTACTTACAGATGTTCTGAATAAGTGAAATGAAGCTGTATTTGCTAAATTTCCTAACTTCAACTTCTATCTCCTGGCGCATGTTAATAAGCTGCCACAAAGCATGAGTTCCTTATATCGAAACACCTTTGCAGGATCCTTGTAAAGCCACTGAAATACTATAAACGGAGTTCACTTCTGTGCTGATTACGTGTGTCTGTGTTTTTATCTGTTGCAAATGAACCAAAAATTTCATTAATATTCTGTTCTAAGTTATGTTTGACGAAAAGTCTTCAGTTCACTCTCATAGTTATTCCGTAAGCACGTATTTTGCTTAAGACATCATGGGTCTTGTTATCAGCAGACTGAGACTCCTGTTAAACAAAAGAACGAGTTAATATTTCACACGGCTAGTGCTTCTTGGATTCGTGTTTATTTGAATAAACGACTATTAAGGTCTGCAAAAATGACCTCATACACGATTACAGCACGTGATTCATATGTTTGTAACAAACTGACGTAAGCGATGTAGGTATGTAGTTTTTTCCATCTGTCCGTGTCACCAGGGAAATGTCTGCTGCGCGCAGAAAGAATGAATGTAATTCTTCTAGGAAAGAAAAGTCGTAACCTAGAAAGTACGTATAAAGCTGCTGTTGATATTACGCTATACTTTTGTAATATAGTATATTACCTCAATCTCTGACGTGTGTGAATGATGTTAAAAATGAAAATACTGAGAAAGCGCATCTATACGTTAGTTAAGTAGAGACTGAATAGAATGAGCGTAGCCACCAGGATAATAAATGCGTCGAGACTAGAGACAGAAATGTTGCAAGAGTAGTGAATTTAAAATACCTGAAGTAATGGATCTAGTCAAACTGTACATATAAATGGCGGAACAAATAACCAGAACATGAGAACTAGTCTTCTGGATAACACTATGCAGGTAGTCTTATATTGAACAGCTACAGCAAATAGGTCAAAAAGAAAGAAAAATATCGAGGAAATTTCAACGCTATTTTCAACTACAACCGGGAGTTGGAAGAGGACGTATTCAATCACACAGAAAATTTTATGGACATAGTACAAAAACAAATATTCATATTCCATACGTAGTTAATGAGGATGTACAGAACAAGTAACCCAAAACTAATGTTGAATATGTAGCACTGCCAAAAGCAACTGCAATGAGGATCAAGGAGATCCAGAACGAAACTGCAGAAATTAGAACAACATGCAAGACGATCCACAGGAGAATGATGAGCGCATGTTGAATAGTAAACTCATGGAATTCCTGAATAGATAGTCAACAATTGTATTCAGTACATGAGATGGTACAGAAATTTCAATTTTGCGTGCAAATAGTTACATTTCCATGAAATAACAACCAGTGACTCCCCAATACCTTTCTTCAATCTATGTGGTAAGTGTTAGGCAGCTGGGTGGTTTGGTTAGTTATTGGTGAGCAGATTTCCCCCGTCGTGCTTCCGTGCAGTTGCCTGTTTGTGATGGCTGACGTGAAAGCGCAACGTTTCTGTATAAAGTTTAGCTTTAAGCCTGGGAAAACTTCTGCAGAAACGCATCAAACGTTGAAGCAATCTTTTGAGGACTACGTTTTAGATCAGACGTAAGATGTACGACTAGTAAAGCGTTTCAAAAACGGGCGAACATCGACTGATGAGGACCACCGTTTCGGTCGGTTATGAACTGGCGTAAAATGAGGGATCTTATTCTGTAAGACCGTTGACAGAACACCCGAGAACGCTGCATCACCGTGGAACATGTTACGTATGATACATACCGCTGTATCGGTAGCTAAGGTCATCAATAAATACTATCAGACATGTACAAAAAGCCGACCGCAGTGACCGAGCTGTTCTAGGCGCTTCAATCTGAA
The DNA here is from genome assembly GCF_021461395.2 of Schistocerca americana. NCBI lineage: Eukaryota > Metazoa > Arthropoda > Insecta > Orthoptera > Acrididae > Schistocerca > Schistocerca americana. The sequence continues at coordinate 724,139,835 of NC_060130.1, forward strand.
ACCGCGCGACCGCTACGGTCTCAGGTTCGAAGCCTGCCTCTGGCATGGATGTGTGTGGTGTGTTTGGGTTAGTTAGGTTTAAGTAGTTCTAAGTTCTAGGGGACTGATGACCTCAGATGTTAAGTCCCATAGTGCTCAGAGCCATTTGAACCATTTGAACCATCTACAAAATGGTAACACACTGATAAGTTTATTTACACTGTTTACACTTAATAATTGAGTTAAACATAAGTTTGAATGCTGTAGGTTCATCTGTGGTGCTGAGGTGTATACAATTATTGTAATGTTCTTGATAGAACAAATAGTCTTGAATGATCGATACGCATGCGACACCATACGCTACCTAGTATTTTCCAAAACGCCGCGCATAAAAACACGATTTTTCTAGGCTCATACCTCAGGTTCTGTTGGTGATAAAAAGGCAAGATCAACTGTTTTGGATAGAACTTGGTCTAGGCAGCATTTTTGCACCCAACATAAAGATCGTCTTACTGTAACTATAATACAGTACAGGGGCAAAGTTTGAATATTATACACTTCCTCCAGCTTAGGAAAATGGAGAAAATCGATTTGTCCTTTTTGCAGTAGATGAGGTCTATGGTACGCTTTAAGGGGCTTATGGAGGCACTTTTTAGTCCATGGGCGGTTCCTGAAAAAAAAAGAACGGAAAACATGGTTTTTGGGTACTAAATCCGAACAGGGGATTCAAAGACGGTCATGAACGGAAAATGGCTGAAATTTTTTACGATATATTCCTAACATCCAGATCTCGAACAACCTTGCAACTTTACTTGATATCTTTATCTGTTTCCGAAATATAGAGGTTCAAAGAGATCCTAAGTGTACACGTAAAATATAGTATGAGGCGAAAACGTAGTTTATACAATGACGTAGCACGGAGGAATGTGCTGTTAAGTGTCTCCGTTATCATCAGAAGGGTGCTGGGAACTTCATGTTGTTGTAATACTGAGGTACATGCAAAATTTTTGTGCACGTAAAATCTGGTTTGAGGTGTATGATTATACGGAGTGTTAGGAAATTCCCGTTATAAACTTCTAGGACCTGTAGACGAGAGTGACTACATAATATTCTGAATAGGAACCGATGTCTGGAAACGTCATCCAACGACGCCACAGGGAGTGAAAGTTATAGTCACCGGCGCCTGTAAACGTATATATAATGGTGATTCAAAAGTAACAGTACACGCATCGTGTATGTAATATATGCATCAAAATAAGCGTAAAATGTTAAATAAAATTTCGTCTCAAATTGCTTTATTTCAGAGTTATGCAGTAGAGTAGATACCAGAAGTGCAACATAAACAACACTAAATTAATTCTTCTCAGAAAGCAACGACAAGAAGGGATCCCAAATTTAACACAGCTACGTACTGCACATTTACTCCACAATTTGTCCATGTAGACGAAGACAGTGACGCGTTCGACGTCTTACAGCTCTCGAAATGTTGCAGACTCCGTTCATCCCATTCTGCACAGCGGCACAGCCGTTTTCATTTCGCTGCTGTAGTTATGCTACATTCCTGATTCTAACTCATACAAGCTCCTTTAGGGGGCCCCAGAGGTAGAAGTCAGGGGGTTAAGATCCGGAGATCTGGCCGACCAAGCAACTGGGCCTGAACGACCTATACTCTTATCGGGATAAACACACTGAGATACTCTCTTGCCTCCCGACTGAAATGTGCAGGGCCACCGTCGTGCAGAAAGCAGAAGTTGGTTCGCGTAGCGCGTGTAACCATGAAGCGGAGCACACAATTCATGTTCGAAAAACTGTCGATACACTCTATCAGTCAGGTTCTGTGGACCAACATGCGGTCCGAGTAGCTGATTGTCCACTATACCACACAAAATGTTCACTGAAAACGATGTAGATATTCTCACTGTAATTGCGCGAGGATTCTCATACGCCAGCACATGCCCCACAGCGCCACAGAGTGCAACGGACTTCACCGAACCCAAGTAAACATAGGCATTTCATACCAGAATCAACCGAGCGGTGTGGAGGGATGCACAAAGCAACATCAGTCGATACGCAGGCGAAGACGACACGCCAAAAGCCTATACTGGCCTATGATGTAATCCTACCACCAATGACATTATGCATCATAATTCGGAAATCAAGAAATTTCAGGTAAAACTTTATTTAACATTTACTGTTATAATGATGCGTACTTTACACCCACGAAATGTGTTCACTTACTTTTGAATCACCCTGTGTGCAGGGTGATTCCGTGATGATGTTACAAACTTTCTAAGTAGATAGAGAAGGATAAATGAATCAATTTGAGGTAACAGTCCCTGTACCGGTAACGAAAGAATCTAATGTAATGAGCAACAACCGTTCTGATAACTTTGACCGTTAAAAATACATATACCGGGACTCTTACTGCTAAGACTGTAGGGTCGGCAACTTTCAGAGGTGGTAGTATGGATCAAATCAAGAAAAAAGTCTGGTAAAAATTGACTCTAAAACGCATACCTTAAGAGCTATGAGCACTTGTTCAATAGAGATGTTTCACAGTAGCGAAGATGAAGAAGTGCTCATAGCTTCTCAGATATCTATCTTGCAGCCCATGTTAATCGGACATTTTTTCCTTGCTTCGGTCCATACTAACATACCTAAAAGTTGCCCCTTGTTCGCCATCGCATAAATTTTGCAATATCATCACGGAATCACCGCATGCGTGGATACATTTACAGGCGCCGGAGCCTATTAGTTCGACGCTCTGTAGCGTCGATGGATGACTTTTCTCGACTTATATTCTTACTCAAAATATTGTGTACTCACTCCCCTCCACATGTCCTAGAAGTCTGTAACAGGAACTTCAATTTCACATAAGTAAACTATCAAAATTTTACTGATCCACGAAGTTCTTTCCATATGAGTGACATGCCCTTCTGCAGCAAGGAAAAGAATGAAACCAGCGGAACTTCCTATCGAAGCACTAAAAAGGCGAACATGCTCCTGTATATTAAAAGACTCTGACTAAAAAGTGAGGTACCAACTGCCTCATTCTACATTCCGCAGCACCTTTAAAATTTTGCAAAACATTTTGACATGCAAACATACTTACGCCTTTTTACGCGGGGAGATAAGGAGACGCTGACATTGGGAAAGAGATGGAAAATTAACAGATAGTGGAAGGAAGATATCCACCCCCCCCCCTCCCCCCTGGAACCATAGACCTTGCCGTTGGTGGGGAGGCTTGCGTGCCTCAGCGATACAGATAGCCGTACCGTAGGTGCAACCACAACGGAGGGGTATCTGTTGAGAGGCCAGACAAACGTGTGGTTCCTGAAGAGGGGCAGCAACCTTTTCAGTAGTTGCAGGGGCAACAGTCTGGATGATTGACTGATCTGGCCTTGTAACACTAACCGAAACGGCCTTGCTGTGTTGGTACTGCGAACGGCTGGAGGCAAGGGGAAACTACAGCCGTAATTTTTCCCGAGGGCATGCAGCTTTACTGTATGGTTAAATGGTGATGGCGTCCTCTTGGGTAAAATATTCCGGAGGTAAAATAGTCCTCCATTCGGATCTCCGGACGGGGACTACTCAAGAGGACGTCGTTATCAGGAGAAAGAAAACTGGCGTTCTGCGGATCGGAGCGTGGAATGTTAGATCCCTTAATCGGGCAGGTAGGTTAGAAAGCTTAAAAAGGGAAATGGATAGGTTAAAGTTAGATATAGTGGGAATTATTGAAGTTCGGTGGCAGGAGGAACAAGACTTTTGGTCAGGTGAATACAGGGTTATAAATACAAAATCAAATAGGGGTAATGCAGGAGTAGGTTTAATAATGAATAAAGAATAAGGAATGCGGGTAAGCTGCTACAAACAGCATAGTGAACGCATTATTGTGGCCAAGATAGACAGGATGCCCACGCCTACTACAGTAGTACAAGTTTATATGCCAACTAGCTCTGCAGATGATGAAGAAATTGATGAAATGTATGATGGGATGAAAGAAATTATTCAGGTAGTGAAGGGAGACGAAAATTTAATAGTCATGGGTGACTGGAATTCGAGAGTAGGAAAAGGGAGAGAAGGAAACGTAGTAGGTGAATATGGAATGGAGGTAATAAATGAAAGAGGAAGCGGCCTGGTAGAATTTTGCGCAGAGCATAACTTAATCTTAGGTAACACTTGGTTCAAGAATCATAAAAGAAGATTGTATACATTAAAGAAACCTGGAGATACTGACAGGTTTAAGATAGATTATATAATGGCAAGACAGAGATTTAGGAACCAGGTTTTAAATTGTCAGACATTTACAAGGGCGGATGTGGACTCTAACCACAATCTATTGGTTATGAACTGTAGCTTAAAACTGAAGAAACTGCGAAAAGGTGGCAATTTAAGGAGATGGGACCTGAATAAACTGACGAAACCAGAGGTTGTACAGAGTTTCAGGGAGAGCATAAGGGAACAATTGACAAGAATGGGGGAAAGAAATACAGTAGAAGAAGAATGGGTAGCTTTTAGGGATGAAGTAGTGAAGGTAGCAGAGGATCAAGTAGGTAAAAAGACGAGGGCTAGTAGAAACCTTTGGGTAACAGAAGAAATATTGAATTTAATTGATGAAAGGATAAAATATAAAAATGCAGTAAATGAAGCAGGCAAAAAGGAATACAATAGTCTCAAAAATGAGATCGACAGGAAGAGCAAAATGGCTAAGCAGGGATGGCTAGAGGACAAATGTAAGGATGTAGAGGCTTATCTCACTAGGGGTAAGATAGATTGAATATCAAGAGCTCAGATGGAAACCCAGTTGTAAGCAAAGAAGGGAAAGCAGAAAGGTGGAAGGAGTATATAGAGGGTCTAGACAAGGGCGATGTACTTGAGGGCAATGGGAAATGGGAGATACGATACTGCATGAAGAGTTTGACAGAGCACTGAAAGACCCAAGTCGAAACAAGGCCTCGGGAGTAGATAACATTCCATTAGAACTACTGACAGCCTTGGGAGAGCCAGTCCTGACAAAACTCTACCATCTGGTGAGCAAAATGTATGAGACAGGCGAAATACCCTCAGACTTCAAGAAGAATATAATAATTCCAATCCCAAAGAAAGCAGATGTTGACAGATGTGAAAGTTACAGAACCATCAATTTAATAAGTCACGGCTGTAAAATACTAAAGCGAATTCTTTACAGACGAATGGAAAAACTGGTAGAAGCCGAACTCGGGGAAGATCAGTTTGGATTCCATAGAAATGTTGGAACATGTGAGGCCATACTGACCCTGCGGCTTATCTTAGAAGCCATATTAAGAAAAGGCAAACCTACATTTCTAGCATTTGTAGACTTAGAGAAAGCTTTTGACAATGTTGACTGGAATACTCTCTTCCAAATTCTGAAGTTGGCAGGGGTAAAATACAGGGAGCGAAAGGCTATTTACAATTTGTACAGAAACCAGATGACAATTATAAGATTCGAGGGACATAAAAAACAAGCAGTGGTTGGGATGGAAGTGAGACAGCGTTGTAGCCTCTCCCCGATGTTATTCAATCTGTATATTGAGCAAGCAGTAAAGGAAACAGAAGAAAAATTCGGAGTAGGTATTAAAATCCATGGAGAAGAAATAAAAACTTTGAGGTTCGCCGATGACATTGTAATTCTGTCAGAGACAGAAAAGGACTTAGAATAGCAGTTGAACAGAATGAACAGTGTCTTGAAATGAGGATGTAAGATGAACATCAACAAAAGCAAAACGAGGATAATGGAATGTAGTCGAATTAACTCAGGTGATGCTGTGGGAATTAGATTAGGAAATGAAACACTTAAAGTAGCAAAGGAGTTTTGCTATTTGGGGAACAAAATAACTGATGGTCGAAGTAGAGAGGGTATAAAATGTAGACTGGCAATGGCAAGGAAAGCGTTTCTGAAGAAGAGAAATTTGTTAACATCGAGTATAGATTTAAGTGTCAGGAAGTCGTTTGTGAAAGTATTTGTATGGAGTGTAGCCTTGTATGGAAGTGAAACATGGACGATAAATAGTTTGGACAAGAAGAGAATAGAAGCTTTTGAAATGTGGTGCTACAGAAGAATGCTGAAGATTAGATGGGTAGATCACATAACTAATGAGGAGGTATTAGAAATGGGTAGAAGAGGAGTTTGTGGCACAACTTGACTAGAAGAAGGGATCGGTTGGTAGGACATGTTCTGAGGCATAAAGGGATCACCAATTTAGTATTGGAGGGCAGCGTGGAGGGTAAAAATCGTAGAGGGAGACCAAGAGATGAATATACTAAGCAGATTCAGAAGGATGTAAGCTGCAGTACGTAATGGGAGATGAAGCAGCTTGCAGAGGATAGAGTAGCATGGAGAGCTGCATCAAACCAGTCTCAGGACTGAAGACCACAACAACAACAACAACAACAACAACAAATGGAAGATAGTAGATAGAGTTTGTACTACAGAAAGACCAAGGAGACAATGACAGTGTGAGAGAAAGAGAGGAGACACAGTGGCAGTGAAACATAGTTAACAGAGATAGGACAGTGCTAGAAAAAGAGTGAAGGAGCCAGAGCCAGTGGGAGAGCAATAAGCAAAAGAAACTCGAAGTGGATGAGAACCACTGATAATGAGAGACAGAGTCTATGATAATGACAACAAGGAAGAGGGAGATAGTTACAGGGAGAAGAGACGGAAGCAGTGGGAAGGAATGAATAAGACGGTGGCAGTAAGACAGAGCGAGAGTGAGATAATGGCAGTGAAGCGGCCAGTAGAAGCGGCAGTAGTAGCATACGAGAGAGACTGTGGCTGTGAGACAGGGGACTGTTACCGTTAGAGTAACACAATCAGATAACGACAACAAGTTAGGCTGAATGAGTGAGTAAGAATAGGCAAGAGGGAGCGGATGGGTATGAGCGACTTACGCTTATGAACTGGTGGACGTAAGCGAGCTATAGTTAGGCGAGCTTTGGGAGTGAGAAGTGAGTTGCATGTTAACTCTTTCGCTCACGAAATTTTTTCCCTGAAAAAAAAAATCATTGCTTTGCCAGCCAGTTCTTCGAATTAAATTATGATTTTTCAGATGTATAAAATATTCCGAGGTGCCCCGCAAGGGGAGATATAACGCGTCCCCAAATGAGGACATTATGTTCAATTGGGTACAGTGTAAGTCGAAAACTCAGTGTTTTATTTGATTTTATTTCATCAAAATACATAAATTACAGAAAGCTTATTTAATGATTATGTGTATAAACTATGGTTTTACCCTTGTGAAGAATGATAATCAAAGACACAATTTTTTTTCTATCCAGACATAGTGAATGTTACATTTTACACAATTAAATTTCGTTTCGCCTTTGCAACCCGGTTTCGTGCACCTGTCGAATGATTTTTTGTCACTGACCACTGGAAGATGCCCAGCGTTGTCCAAACGAACATTAGCTTCTGGACGAACTTCAACACTGACTCGTTCTGAAGTACCTGGAGATGGCACTGGACTCTCGTTAGTGGGACACCCCCTTTTCCTGGCAGCTGGCTTATCTATTTTTGTACTTTAACCACACTTGATCTAAAGTGAAGCACATCAAGTGTGTTATTTTGAGGAACATGTAATTCTGATGCGCTTTTCTTGTACTCCGTCCATGCATTTACACATGCAATATCAATTGCATGAACAAACATGGCTGTCGAAAATTGTGTTCGGTTTCAAAAGCAGCTAACTGCATGTTGGCTTCGGGTGCAAAGCCCGCCAAATCCCCAATAGGCGTGGCTGTCGCCCTGCCATGTCCGGACGCAAAGCACGTGAACAGACATCAGACTTACCAATCTAGACACTTAAAGCTACCTTTCAGTCTGTTACTATTAGAGTGGGTATTTTTCTCATTCAGCTTTAGACTCGCTGCGCTGTAGCAAATTCGTACGCAACAATAACATTCTCGCTGCCAATGCACTGTCGTTTGGATGGGACGAGTGTTTCGTGATTATCTCAGTGTCACTTATCATGCAGTTAGCGGGCTTTGCGTCTAGGCTACTTAGCTTACCGTATATCGTATGGTATAAAACGTCTAACATTGCTTCCATCATTGTCCTCTTGTTCAAAATTATTGTCAGGATCATCGTACAGATCCTCAGTTTCAGATGAATTAAGGAACTCTATAACTTCTTCTTCTGTAAGTGGCCTTCGTCTATCTTAGACTCGGGGCATTGTGAAATTACCGTATAATGACTAAAAAGACAGCAAAATAATATCCTAACTACGCTATTACAACCTTTCAATCACAGTGTTTTCATTTGGAGACATGTATAAAGTTATAAATATGTCACTTACCTTTCGTTCTGAAAGACACCTTTAGTTTTCACCTTCAAGAATGCACCTTTCTACGCACAAATAAATTTTTTTACCTAAACTCAGAAGATATTAACCGGCTGATGGAAGGTACAAAGATTACTGGGAAGCATCCATGTGACTGCGCATTCAGTTTTGTTTTGTGGTACCACAGATTGACAGGAGATGTCGACACTGTTCTCAAATAAACTCTCTGCTTGTGACAATATGAGGACAGCGATCACAAATGGTAAAATTTAACGAAATTTATTTAGTATATCCTCATATGAGGAAGCCATGACCGAAAGGGTTAAAAAGACCGGGAATACGTTTGCATGCCAAACTTTTTGGGAAAACTTTTAAAAGTGCTGAGGAAGGTAGAATTAGGCAGCTCGTACATCACTTTGCAGTCAGTCTTTTAATAAACCGAAGCATATTCGCCTTTTTTGTTCTCCGATAGGAGCATATTTCCGCTGGTGATACATTTATATAAGTCTCTGAATACTAATGATGTCCAGTAGCGTCGTGCTACGACGATGTATTGACCTCACTGCAACCTTTTGTACCAATGCTTATAAGCCTATAGATGCACTCGATCTGGGGCGAGCTCTGAATTGCGGCTGATTAAACAGACGCACCGAGCAGACAGAATCACGTGCATTGGATTTCCGTCCTCTGGTGGCGTGTATGAGTGGCGCTACTGTCGGAGAACGGCGAGCGAAGGGAGAGACGCTGTCCCGGCGACGCGCTGGCGGGAGATTCAGAAGTGCGGTCTCCTGGTGTAAAGAGTGTGGCGCGCGGCGTGATGGTTGTGGTCGACGTTCATGCTGTCGATACTGCACACATGAACATAATTTGCAATTGAATTGAACATGAGTAGGACTGTGGCAAAGTACGTGGCATGCCTACTTCAGGAAGATCAGAAGCAACATTACTCGGAAGTCTCCAGGGAACAGTTTCAAGATGACCAGACTTTCTTTCAAAGGTTATCACTTTTGACGAGTGCTCAGTTTATGGCTATGACCCTGAAACTAAGCATGATCGTCCCTATGGAAGAATCTTCCTTCACCACTATGAAAAAAGCTCGACAAATCGAGAGTTACATTGAAGTTTTCTTGATCTGTTTTTATAATATCGATGTATTTATTGATACAGAGTTCGTCTCTCCTGGTCAGACGTAAATAAAGAGCTCTATCGCGATGCTCTAAGACCTTTGAGGGACGATATGGGGAGAAAAAGGTCCATCGAAATTGCGTGCAAATGACTGGGTACGTCACTATGAGAATGAACGACCGCACACGGCTTACATTACTCGCAAAATTTTACTAACAACACGATGGCAGTTAATTCCCACCAGCCATACTAACCACACATAACTCCGTGTAACTTGGTCTTCCTCCCCAACATGAAAACCAGATTGAAGTGTTTAATATTTGATATCCAGGAGGAGAGTCAGTCGGTTCACAGAGGGTATTAAAAATTCTAACAAAGAAAGACTTTCAGGATGCATTTCAAAAATGGTAGAAACGTTGCGATCGGTGTATTCGCACCCTAGAAGACTACTCTGAAGCTGATATATGAAAGAAAGATGAAAACGTAACAGCGTGAAAAGCTAAAAATCAAGAACTTCAAATAGCTATACGAAAATATGACAAGTCAAAAGCATGTGAAGAACCGACAAAAATGAGTGGTTCGGACTGGACGGTAGAGAGGCAAAAAATGCTCCCTCCCTAAACGACACCACGACATTATAACGTATCATTCGAGAACTAAGCTTTTCAAACAGCCCAATAAAGGATGAAAATGGCAAACTTCTGATCACAAAAGGCGAACAAGCTGCCCTTTGAGTACTTCAAAGAAATCTTAAATCGTCTCAATGCTTATAACTTCGAAGCTGAGCTAAAAATACGAGAGCTAATGCTAAAAACAAGTGATAGCACAAAAGTAGAAGTGTGCGCAGAAATTAAGACACTTAAAAACAATAAAGTAGCTGATTAAGAAGAAATATCGGCCGAAATTCTTAAATACGAAGATCCAGATTTAATTCATCACCTTACTAAACTGTGCAATTCCTGTTCGTAAACATGGCAACTTCCAGGCGTCTGGACACGTGGCATCGTTGTTAAACTACCGAAGAAGGGAAATCTAACAGAATGTACAAACTGGAGAAGTATTACGCTTCCATCGGTGCAAGGCAAAGTCTTTTGCCTTGTTCTTCTCAAAAGAATACAAGAAGCGTCAGATTGTGGACTACGAGAAGGGCGGTAATAGATCCTGTTCTGAACAAATGTTGTGCGAAACATAATAGATCAATGCACCTAAACTACGTTGATTTTAAATTTCCGCCCCCGTACCTGAGAGCTTAGCGCGGATGACTGCCATGCCAAGGACTCGGGTTCGATTTCCGGTACTGCTAGGAATTTTTCTTTGGAACGAGAAATGGTATGGAGTCCAGTCAGCCTCGTGAAGCCAACAGAGGAGTTACTAGACCGGTTGGTAGCGATTCCTAGGTCGAGAAACCCGACAACGGCCGGGAGAGCGGTGTACTGACCAAGTACCCGTTCATACCACAACCAATAACGCCATTGGCGGTCGGGCCCCATTGGCCACTCTAGGGCCAGAACGCGGAACTTTGAAAGAATACACCGAGATTCCGTGAAGGATATGGTAAGCCAATGTGAATTCATGAACATCTGATTGACATTTTCAGGAACCTGTATCTGGACTTGAGTTGCTGTATAAGAACAGAAAATGGGAACCCCATTTCCTTAGCATTCTGACATGAGTCGGACAAAGATACATTTTCTGGCGCTTTGTTTTCATATTAACCCTAAATTTCACAATGAGAAAAACTATGGACATCTCCAACATGGACATACGTTTGAATGAGCAAGTTAGACTTACGGATCTAGATTTTGCTGATGATGTTCTCTTGGCAGAAACACCACAAACATTATAATTAATGACTACCCAACTGTGGGGCTAAAAATAAATTGTGATAAAACAAACAGAATGTACCTAAAAAGTGGAAATTAATCTACTCAAATTACAGTGAGACCAAGGTACTACCAGATGGTTATAATTCAAGTGCAGCAGCTCACGCAGGTCCAGTGTAGGCTGTATGTATTCAAATGGCTCTGAGTACTATGGGACTTAACATCTGAGGTCATCAGTCCCCTTGAACGTAGAACTACTTAAACCTATCTAACCTAAGGACATCACACACATCCATGTCCGAGGCAGGATTCGAACCTGCAACCGTAGCGGTCGCGCTGTTCCAGACTGAAGCGCCTAGAATCGCTCGGCCACAGCGGCCGGCCTGTATGTATTATATGGCAGCAATACTTGGAAGACATGCCAATGCGTTAATGCGGAACCGATTTACGCCGGGAAAAATGAGTTCCAATTGTGCCCATCAGGTGCAACTCTGGCGGTGCACACTGTTTATATGAGGGTATGACACCGACTCTGTCATTTGAGAAGCCATAACATGAGTGAACGGTATGACTATCGAGAAGAGAGACCGTGTGCTGTTAGTGAAACTGTTTTATGTGAACGGCAGCAATTACACTGCTGCATTGAGGGAGCATCGCCGGCTGAAAGGTCTGAGGAGAGGCTCGATGTTATTAACCGGTTTAAAGAAGATGATAATGAAATTCGGAAAAAAACGGGTGAGCTTGGTGTGCCACCTGGAAGGGGAAGGCGTCACATCCCGGTGGAATTTATTGACGAGATTGCTGTAACTGACCGTGCAGAAAGTGCCCTGGGTAGTGCTAGTGCTCGTGCAGTGTCGTGAGAGTTGTCCATCTCATTGTCAACAATACGTAAAGTTTCGCGACCTGTATTACACTGGTAACCGTACAAGATAAAGACGGTGCAGCAACTGAAACCTCATGATCTGCAGAAACGTTCTGGCATCGATCGAAGTTGATGACATGTGTTCGGGCAATATTCTGTTGAGTGACAAGGCCCATTTAACGCTACAGGGTGCACTGAGTACGCATAACTGTCGAATTTGGGGTACTCTTAAACCGTGTGTTGTGCTCGAATAGTCACTGTACTCGATGTATCTGACTGTGTGGGGTGGATTCACAAGCGCCTTTATTTTTGGTCTGATCTTCTTCGAAAATAGTACACCCAGAGGGCCTGTGATGTGTAGTGAGACGTCTCCACGTTATCGAGACACCCTTGTACAGCATGTGGTTTCTGCTTTGGAAGAGCGCAGCTTCGTGGGGACCACTGTTTTCATGCAGAATAGATAATAATAAAATCAACATTATGCCTTTTTCACTTGTTTGACGCTTCCTGCTCACGTCTCATTCCTAATCCATTGCATATGGAAACATTTCCATGTGTCTTTCTTGCGTTAAGGACACCAGATTTGTACCTGGTGGCCAAAATTCGAAGTAATTTTTTTCCGGCTTAAATCATTTCTGCATTAACGCATTACCATAACTACCACATTTCGCTGTCATACGATAATTAAAGCCCCCCTTGAACCACGGACCTTGCCGTTGGTGGGGAGGCTTGCGTGCCTCAGCGATACAGATGGCCGTACCGTAGATGCAACCACAACGGAGGGGTATCTGTTGAGAGGCCAGACAAACGTGTGGTTCCTGAAGAGGGGCAGCAGCCTTTTCAGTAGTTGCAGGGGCAACAGTCTGGATGATTGAGTGATCTGGCCTTGTAACACTAACCGAAACGGCCTTGCTGTGCTGGTACTGCGAACGGCTGGAGGCAAGGGGAAACTACAGCCGTAATTTTTCCCGAGGGCATGCAGCTTTACTGTATGGTTAAATGGTGATGGCGTCCTCTTGGGTAAAATATTCCGGAGGTAAAACAGTCCTCCATTCGGATCTCCGGACGGGGACTACTCAAGAGGACGTCGTTATCAGGAGAAAGAAAACTGGCGTTCTGCGGATCGGAGCGTGGAATGTTAGATCCCTTAATCGGGCAGGTAGGTTAGAAAGCTTAAAAAGGGAAATGGATAGGTTAAAGTTAGATATAGTGGGAATTACCGAAGTTCGGTGGCAGGAGGAACAAGACTTTTGGTCAGGTGAATACAGGGTTATAAATACAAAATCAAATAGGGGTAATGCAGGAGTAGGTTTAATAATGAATAAAGAATAAGAAATGCGGGTAAGCTGCTACAAGCAGCATAGTGAACGCATTATTGTGGCCAAGATAGACAGGAAGCCCACACCTACTACAGTAGCACAAGTTTATATGCCAACTAGCTCTGCAGATGATGAAGAAATTGATGAAATGTATGATGAGATAAAAGAAATTATTCAGGTAGTGAAGGGAGACGAAAATTTAATAGTCATGGGTGACTGGAATTCGAGAGTAGGAAAAGGGAGAGATGAAAACATAGTAGGTGAATATGGATTGGGGGAAAGATATGAAAGAGGAAGCCGTCTGGTAGAATTTTGCACAGAGCATAAAATAATCATAGCTAACACTTGGTTCAAGAATCAATAAAGAAGGTTGTACACCTGGAAGAATCCTGGAAATACTAGAAGGTATTAGATAGATTATATAATGGTAAGGCAGAGATTTAGGAACCAGGTATTAAATTATATGACATTTCCAGGGGCAGATGTGGACTCTGACCACAATCTATTGGTTATGAACTGTAGATTAAAACTGAAGAAACTGCAAAAAGGTGGGAATTTAAGGAGATGGGACCTGGACAAACTGATTAAACCAGAAGCTGTACAGAGTTTCTGGGAGAGCATAAGGGAACAATTGTCAAAAATGGGGGAAAGAAATGCAGTAGAAGAAGAATGGCTGGCTCTGAGGGATGAAGTAGTGAAGGCAGCAGAGGATCAAGTATGTAAAAAGACGAGGGCTAATAGAAGAGAAGAGATATTGGATTTAATTGATGAAAGGAGAAAATATAAAAATGCAGTAAATGAAGCAGGCAAAAAGAAATACAAACGTCTCAAAAATGAGATCGACAGGAAGTGCAAAATGGCTAAGCAGGGATGGCTAGAGGACAAATGTGAGGATGTAGAAGCTTATCTCACTAGGGGTAAGATAGATACTGCCTACAGGAAAATTAAAGAGACCTTTGGAGAAAGGAGAACCACTTGTATGAATATCAAGAGCTTAGGTGGGAACCCATTTCTAAGCAAAGAAGGGAAAGCAGAAAGGTGGAAGGAGTATATTGAGGGTCTATACAAGGGCGACGTACTTGAGGACAATATTATGGAAATGGAAGAGGATGTAGATGAAGATGAAATGGGAGATATGATACTGCGTGAAGAGTTTGACAGAGCACTGAAAGACCTGAGTCGAAACAAAGCCCCCGGAGTCGACAATATTCCATTGGAACTACTGACGGCCGTGGGAGAGCCAGTCCTGACAAAACTCTACCACCTGGTGAGCAAGATGTATGAAACAGGTGAAATACCCTCAGACTTCAAGAAGAATTTAATAATTCCAATCCCAAAGAAAGCATGTGTTGACAGATGTGAAAATTACCGAACTATCAGTTTAATAAGCCACAATTGCAAAATACTAACGCGAATTCTTTACAGACGAATGGAAAAACTAGTAGAAGCCAACCTTGGGGAAGATCTGTTTGGATTCCGTAGAAATACTGGAACATGTGAGGCAATACTGACCTTACGACTTATCTTAGAAGATAGATTAAAGAAAGGCAAACCTACGTTTCTAGCATTTGTAGACTTAGAGAAAGCTTTTGACAATGTTGACTGGAATACCCTCTTTCAAATTCTAAAGGTGGCTGGGGTAAAATACAGGGAGCGAAAGGGTATTTACAATTTGTACAGAAACCAGACGGCAGTTATAAGAGTCGAGGGACATGAAAGGGAAGCAGTGGTTGGGAAGGGAGTGAGACAGGGTTTAACCTCTCCCCGATGTTATTCAATCTGTATATTGAGCAAGCAGCAAAGGAAACAAAAGAAAAATTCGGAGTAGGTATTAAAATCGATGGAGAAGAAATAAAAGCTTTGAGGTTCGCCGATGACATTGTAATTCTGTCAGAGACAGCAAAGGACTTGGAAGAGCAGTTGAACGGAATGGACAGTGTCTTTAAAGGAGGATATAAGATGAACATCAACAAAAGCAAAACGAGGATAATGGAATGTAGTCGAATTAAGTCTGGTGATGCTGAGGGAATTAGATTAGGAAATGAGACGCTTAAAGGAGTAAAGGAGTTTTGCTATTTGGGGAGCAAAATAACTGATGATGGTCGAAGTAGAGAGGGTATAAAATGTAGACTGGCAATGGCAAGGAAAGCGTTTCTGAAGAAGAGAAATTTGTTAACATCGAGTATAGATTTAAGTGTCAGGAAGTCGTTTCTGAAAGTATTTGTGTGGAGTGTAGCCATGTATGGAAGTGAAACATGGACGATAAATAGTTTGGACAAGAAGAGAATAGAAGCTTTTGAAATGTGGTGCTACAGAAGAATGCTGAAGATTAGATGGGTAGATCACATAACTAATGAGGAGGTATTAGAAATGGGTAGAAGAGGAGTTTGTGGTGCAACTTGACAAGAAGAAGGGATCGGTTGGTAGGACATGTTCTGAGGCATCAAGGGATCACAAATTTAGCATTGGCGGGCAGCGTGGAGGGTAAAAATCGTAGAGGGAGTCCAAGAGATGAATACACTAAGCAGATTCAGAAGGATGTAGGTTGCAGTAAGTACTGGGAGATGAAGAAGCATGCACAGGATAGAGTAGCATGGAGAGCTGCATCAAAACAGTCTTAGGACTGAAGACCACAACAACAACAACACTGGACCTTCGTGAGCAGCTGCACTTCAGTTATAACCACCCAGTACAAGATGTGACTGATATCCAAATCTCGGCAGCCGTATCTGCTATAATGGGAACGTAGATGCAGACGTCAGTATTAGTACTGGAAAAGCTTCTACAGTCTTCCAAACAATCTACATCTACATGGATACTCTGCAAAACACATTCAAGTGCCTGGCAGAACGTCATGTGCTCCATGTGGCAATTACACTCTCTAAGTGTGTCGACAAAGCTACTATTGTATTCCTCTGTTATCCTACATACACTATGTGATCAAAAGGATCCGAACACCTTGCTGGAAATGACTTGCAAGTTCGTGGCTCTCTCCATCGGTAATGCCGGAATTCAGTATGGGGTTGGCCCACCCTTAGACTTGATGATAGCTTCCACTCTCGCAGGCTTACGTTCAATCAGGGGCTGGAAGGTTTCTTGGGGAATGGCAGCCCATTCTTTACGGAGTGTTGCACTGAGGAGAGGTGTCGATGTCGATCGGTGAGGCCTGTCACGAAGTCGGTGTTCCAAAACGTCCCAAAGGTGTTCTATAGGATTCAGGTCAGGACGTTGTGCAGGCCAGTAGATTACAGAGATGTTATTGCCATGTAACCACTCCGCCACAGGCCGTGCATTATCAACAGATGCTCGATCGTGTTGAAAGATGCAATCGCCATCCCCGAATTGCTCTTCAACAGTGGGAAGCAAGAACGTGCTTAAAATATCAATGTCGGCCTGTGCTGTGATAGTGCCAAGCAAAACAACAAGGGGTGCAAGCCCCCTCCATGAAAAACACGACCACACCATAACACCACCGCCCCCGAATTTTACTGTTGGCACTACACACGCTGGCAGACGACGTTCACCAGGCATTCGCCAAACTCACACCCTGACATCGGATCATTACATTGTGTATCGTGATTCGTCACTCCACACAACGTTTTTCCACTGTTCGTTAGTCCAACGTTTCCGCTCGTTACACTAAGTGAGGCGTCATTTGGCAAATACCGGCGTGATGTGTGGCTTATGAGCAGCCGCTCGACCATGAAATCCAAGTTTCCTTACCTCCCATCTAACTGTCATAGTACTTGAAGTGGATCCTGATGCAGTTTGGAATTCCTGTGTGATGGTCTGGATAGATGTCTGCCTACTACACATTACGTCCCTCTTCAACCGTCGGCAGTCTCTGTCAATCAACAGACGAGGTCGGCCTGTACACTTTTGTGCTGTACGTGTCCCATCACATTTCCACTTCACTATCACATCGGAAACAGTGGACCTAGGGATGTTAAGGAGTGTGGAAATCTCGCGTACAGATGTATGACACAAGTGACATCCAGTCACCTGACCACGTTCGATGTCCGTGAGTATGTCGGAGCGCCCCATTCTGCTCTCTTACGATGTCTAATGACTACTGAGGTCGCTGATATGGCAGCAGGTGGCAGCACAATGCACCTAATATGAAAAACGTATGTTTTTGGGGGTATCCAGATGCTTTTGATCATATAGTGTATGGCCAGATAGGCATGTGAAACCTCGAGAATGTCAGTAAAATCAGCGCACAAGCTCACTGTTTTTCACCATCGACGCTTGAGGCGAATTTAGATGATCAGTTATCGCGATCACGTTTGACATGGTAAAGTGCTGAGAAGTGGTCTACGCAACCTGCACAGAATAGTTGCTCAAAGAAGACTGAAGCTTGTGGGGCACACTGGGCACATGAAACATGGAAGAGTCACCAAATCAGCACAGCTGTGGAAACCAACGGATGGATACAAAAGTAGAAGAAGACACCGTAATACCCGGAAACGAACCTTTGCGAAGGATCTTAAATGCATGTAAGTAAGCTGAAAACCTGATAGCTGCTCGAGTTCGCTAGAGGAAAATTGTTGCCTGATTTACTACGAAGCATTGGAGAAACTATGTCAAATTTTTGGATGCCAGGTAGTAAAATTATCTCAAGAGCCAAGGAAGAGCATCGAGGAGAATAAATGATAACATATTGAGAAGAAAAAATGAAGACGATGAAGATGCATGCCCCATGCGGTCCACATTTTCCTAAATTAATAGAAACAAAACAACCTTTTATCGATACCTCTTAGACGATGGCTAATATGAGAATGTCTCCAAATAATGCAGAGCAACTGAACCATTCAGGCGGCCACAGCGTGATACAGATTGTGGGCTTGCTGTGGCCCCCTATCTACTGAAATCGCGGCAACGCCGCCTGGCCGCTAGCGGCCGCTTGCAGTTTGAGGTGAAGATACGTACGAGTTAAATGCGGGCGATAACGCGTAGCTCACAGAACAGCTCTCCGCTGCCGAGATACCACGCTGTCTGTTGGCTAAACGCGCCATGCTTCGCTTGCTTCCGTGCCACAGCGTTATAGGGGATGGTTGGTCAGTCGAAGTATTACACACTGACTTTACACTTATCTTGCACACTGACCTCAGCGATGTAACTGCAAGTGCGCACAAAAATTGTAAAAGTAGCTGTAGTAGTACGTTACATTTGTATTCACTGTACTGACGAGTACATTCGTTTTTCCGTTTTCTGGCTGAATCACTGCAAGCAATCCAAGCAGATGCTAGATATTTCTTCACAGTGTCCTTCCAGTTACTTCCATAGCTTTGTAAGTGGAGTAAGTACATTTCACAATCTCGTCGTCGACTGACCATCGGTGACTTCAAACGCTTTCCCTGTATAACGCTTCATACAGCTTCACATATCCCGTGAGTAAGAATCTTTAACAAAAAGGGAAGGAAAACATCGACTTTTAGATCTGCTGCAATACTAAAGCTTCTTCTTCTATTTTTATCTGTTACTTTCGTTGTCTATTTGCTCTGTCATATCTCGATTTGAGGGGAACGTCATAAACTTTGTAATGCTATTTTTCATTTAATCTTTTACGTGGTTTTGCTTTTTTCAAGAAAGTAATTTCTAGTAGCAGTTTATCACCAAAAGAAGACGCGTTCACAGTGACGTTAGGCATCACCAGTTAGGAAGTCGCTGACATTTCGTGAGAAATTAAATAAAGACAGCCATGGTACGCCGAGATAATAAATTACTTACATTTTTGTGTAAAATACACCGAGGTGACAAAAAGTCACAGGCTAGTGACATGCACCTATACAGATGGAGGTAATATCGCGTACACCAGGTATAAAAGAGCTGTGCATTGGCGGGTGTGTCGTTTATTCTGGGATGATTTATGTCGGAAGGTTTTCGACGTGATTATGGCCGCAAGACGGGAATTAATAGCCTCTGAACGCGGAATGGCAGTTGGAGCTAGACGCATGATACTTCCAGTTTTGGAAGTTGATAAGGAATTCAATATTCCGAGATCCACAATGCCAAGAGTGTGCCGAGAATACCAAAGTTCAGGCATTAGGTCTCACCATGGACAGCGCAATGACTGACGGCAATCACTTAACGACTGAGAGCAGCGGTGTTTCCATAAAGTTGTCGGTGCTAATAGACAAGCAAAACATCGTGAAATAACTGCAGAAATCAGCCTGGGCCCTACGACGGATGTATCCTTTAGGACAATGCGGTGAAATTTGGCGTTAATGGGCTATGGCAACAGACGACCGACGCGAGTGCCTCTGCTAACAGCACATGGCCTGTAGCACCTCTCCTGGGCTCGTACCGTATCAGTTGGACCCTAGACGGTTGGAACATCGTGGCCTGGTCAGGTGATCCCCGATTTCAGTTGGTAGGAGCTGATGGTAGGGTTCGAGTGTGGCGCAGACCGTACAAAGCCATGGACTCAAGTTGTGAAAACGGCATTGTGAAAGCTGGTGGTGGCAGCATAATGGTATGAACTGTGTTTATATCGCATGGACTGGGTCCTCTGGTCCAACTGAAAGTCGAGTTGACTGGAAATGGTACTTTTATACCATTTCAGCCGCTCGTGGATTCCATGTTCCAAAGAAATGGAATGGGCTGGGTCCTGTGGTCCAACTGAACCGATCGTTGACAGGAAATGGTTATGTTCGGCTGCTTAGAAACCATTTGCAGCCATCTGTGGACTTCATGTTACCAAACAAGGATGGAATTTTTTTGGATGACAATGCGCCGTCTCACTGGGCCACAGCTGCTCGCGATTGATTTGAAGAAAATTCTGGACAATCCCAGCGAATGATGTGGCCACCCAGCTCGCCCGACATGAATTCCGTCCAATAATTATGGAACATGATCGAGAGGTCAATCCGTGCACAAATTCCTGCACCGTCAACACGTGTAAGACTCCAAGCCCTCACTGCCTTATCGTCCTCCATTTTTTTTTTATCAGTTTGACACTAACTTAAAATGTTCTCGGTGGGAGAGAGTCATGTAAGATCGCGCGATAACATGTGGTCAGATAATGAGAGCTCTAATTTGATTTCTCTATTTTCGTCTGTGGGCGCTTGCTGCGGCTCTGCGGGCAGCGGTGCTCACACACAAAAAGAGATCATTGTGTGCCGTAATTGTATCGCAGAACTTCATTTTTTCTTAGCCAACAGGTTATTCTGTTACACCCCTGAGCTTGTAATTTGTATTCAATTATTGTGTCGTATGCTGAAGTATTTCAAAACGCTCGAGTGAATAAATATAATTGTTATACTAAATTTCTCAATCATTTCATTGCTTACAACACCCACATTTAATATCTAGTCCTTTGTTAGATACTGTTCACAAATATTAATTATTCATGGTTCAAATGGCTCTGAGAACTATGGTACTTAACTTCTGAGGTCATTAGTCCCCTAGAACTTAGAACTACTTAAACCTAACTAACTTAAGGACATCGCACACATCCATGCCCGAGGCAGGATTCGAACCTGCGACCGTAGCGGTCGCGCGGTTCCAGACTGTAGCGCCTAGAACCGTAATTATTCACGTTATTATTAAATTACGGCGAGAGTGCCAACTCTTGAGCAGTCCGTCAGCAGGACCAAATAGTTTTTCTGCGTTAGTTTTTAGCTGTTGCGCGATGGGAAAACTGGCAGCAGGTCGAGTGGGGCGGGGGGGGGGGGGGGGGGGGGGGAGCGGGGGGGGGGGAGGGGCTTAGCGTGTATCGGTTTCTTTCGAAATAGGTGAACTTTATACGCAGTCCATGCCATGTCGAGTTGCTGCACTATGCCGGACAAAAGCAGATTGGACACTATATTAGGAGGTATCTCATGACTTTTGTAACCTTAGTGTAATCTGCTTCATTAATGTGCTTTTATACCTGACGTTACCATATCTTCGGAATTACCTATGCCGCAAACATATGCCTTTAGATGACAATAGCTTAATGTCAGAACTGTTACGTCAGGTAAAACTCTATTCTTCGCTACATGTACTAGAATATTAATTTAGAATGTTCTATTTGATTGCGATCTGCGTGATTTGATTTTCAGATTATCAGCTGTGAGTGATGCAAAAATCATAAGTTTACAGAATGACAACACGGTACAGAACTACCGAGGACAATAATTCCTATGGAGGATAATGTATTGTTTCTTGCTTTCACGTTACATTTACGAGGGGCGTTTGAAAAGTCCGTGCAAAGTCCCAGAGATGGAACCACAGGCGCGTATCGAGGTCATGTTTAGTTAGTAGCATCTTTGGAAAGAACGCACACAAAGTTTCAGCCATACTGGTCTATTTCTTTGTGTTTGGTATTCGTGTGAATCAAGGAAGTCGAGTGAGTGTCAAAAAATGGACGAAAAAGAATTTCGTGTGGTGATTAAACATTACTTTATGAAAGGCAAAACACCTCAGGAGATTGGGGTGGGTTGTTTTGGGGGAAGAGACCAAACAGCGAGGTCATCGGTCTCATCGGATAAGGGAAGGACGGGGAAGGACGTCGGCCATGCCCTTTCAGAGGAACCATCCCGGCATTTTCCTAGAGCGATTTATGGAAATCACGGAAAACCTAAATCAGGATGGCCGCACGCGGGATTGAACCGTCGTCCTCCCGAATGCGAGTCCAGTGTGACCTCAGGAGACTAAAGAGAAGCTTGATAAACATTACAGTGACTCTGCACCTTCTATTACAACAGTTTATAAGTGGTTTCAAAGTTTTTAGAGTGGCCATACAGGCACAAGTGATGCTGAACGTTCTGGACGGCCTGTGGAGGTTACGACTCCAGAAATCATTGATAAAATCCATGATATGGTGATGGATGACAGAAGAGTTAAGGTGCGTGAGATTGCTAGTGCTGTGGGCACCTCGAATGAATGGTTACACAATATTTTGCATAAACATTTGGACATGAGAAAGCTGTCCGCAAGATGGGTTCCGTGATTTCTCACGCTTGACCAACAACGGAATCGTGTGAAGTGTTGCAAGGATGGTTTGCAGCTGTTAAGAAAGAATCCGGCAGGACTTTAAGCGTCGTTTCGTCACTGCGGATAAAACATGGATACATTACTATACTCATGAGACCAAACAATAATCTAAACAATGAGTTACCAAGTTAGAATCTGCACCAAAAAAGGCGAACTCCATTCTTTCGGCCGGAAGGGTTATGGCGACTGTCTTTTGGGATTCGCAAGGAATAATCCTCATCGACTATCTGGAAAAGGGTAAAACTATTACAGGTGAATATTATTCATCGTTATTGGACCGTTTGAAAACCGAGCTGCAAGAAAAACGCCTGCGATTGGACCGCAAAAAGTCCTTTTCCATCACGACAATGCACCAGCACACACCTCAGCAGTTGTGGTCGCAAAATTAATGGAAATAGGATTCCAACTCGTTTCACAGCCCCCCTTTTCTCCAGACCTAGTTCCCTCAGACTAGTATTTGTTCCCCAATTTGAAGAAATGGCTGGCGGGACAAAGACTTTATTCAAATGAGGAGGTGATTGCAGCAACTAATAGCTATTTTGCAGACTTGGACAATTCCTATTATTCGGAAGGGATCAACAAATTAGAACAGCGTTGGACGAAGTGTGTAAGTCTAAAAGGATACTACGTCGAAAAATAAAAAAGGTTTACCCTAAACACGTAAGTAGTTTTTATTTTTATATGGACTTTTCAAACGCCCCTCTTACGTCTATTACGCAATTCAGTATTTTCCACTGTAACCAACCAACTGAAATGTTGCCCACGTCAAGCAACAATTTCCATTTATTTTATTTATTTAGCGTATGGCTATACATGCAACATTAATACATCAAGTGTTAGACATTAAAATCTTATAACAATCATGAATATAATTTATGTTTATATTTGTAGTGTTGGCTCAAGAGCCAACACCGTGTCGCTACAGGAGGCCGAAATGCACGCATCTAAATACACGCTGACTGGCGTGAGGTCTGGAACAGGTCAGAGAAATAAGACTAGCAAAACAGGAGGTAACTGGTAGAATACTTAACTTTAATCCACAATTGTAGAACATCGCTCTTGATGATACATGCTTCACATAATAAATATCAATTGAATACGGCGCCTTGCTAGGTCGTAGCAAATGTAGCTGAAGGCTATGCTAACTATCGTCTCGGCAAATGAGAGCGTATTTGTCAGTGAACCATTGCTATGAACGTCGGCTGTACAACTGGGACGAGTGCTAGTAAGTCTCTCTAGACCTGCCGTGTGGTGGCGCTCGGTCTGCTATCACTGACAGTGGCGACACGCGGGTCCGGCGTATACTAATGGACCGCGGCCGATTTAAAGGCTACCACCTAGCAGCTTTTCTACGCAGGTCCGGGGGCAGGATATTACATAGCACCGGTAACCAGTACGTGGGCGTTGATTTAACAGTTCCAGAAATTAACTTCATTGTGTTATTTAATTGCCTGTCAATAAGTTTGGTGTGACAGCTATTAATCCAGACTGGAGCGCAGTACTCAGCCACAGAGAACACTAAGGAGATAGATGAGGTGCGTAATGTTTTTGCGTTAGCTCCCCAGGTAGTACCGCTAAGTTTTTGTATGATGTTATTCCGTGTTCCAATTTTTGCAGTGGTGTTCTCCAGATGTTTTCGGTAAGAAAGAGTGCGATCCAATGTTATACCTAAGTACTTTGGAAACTTATTATGTTTGAGGTTGGTGTTTCCGAGTTTTATGTTAATAATTTCATTTGCCATTTTGTTATTAAGATGGAATGTAGATACTTCAGTTTTGTTAGGGTTTGGCTTGAGTCTCCATTTCTTGATATAATTGTATAGTATTTCAACGTCATTATTAAGGACTTCCTCTGTATTGAAGAGATACTTGTCTCTGGTAGCCAGTGCTATGTCATCCGCATAGCAAAATTTTCTTGACTTTGTGTTTGGGAGATCTGCTATATAGAGGTTAAACAGAAGAGGGGCCAATACGGAGCCTAGCGGAAGCCCGTTGTTAATAAGTTTTGTTTTGCTTGTCTTTCCGTTTAGGGTGACCTGGAAGGTTCTGTTACTCAGCATATTATGTATTAAGGATGTTAAAATCTGGCAAGGAATCACTCTTAAGAGTTTGTAAATTATTCCATTTCTCCAAACAGTATCATATGCATATGTTAAGTCTAGAAATACAGCACTTGTTTTCAATTTCTGTTGAAAGCCAGCCTTTATGTAGGATGTAATTATGGACAAGTCGTTCGAGAAGTTTGTATGTACAGCTAAGAAGTGCTATTGGTCTGTAGCTTAGCGGTTGGTCTGCTGGTTTCCCTGGTTTCAGCAAAGCTATTATTCTTGCCTTTTTTAATTCTCTAGGGAGATGGTTTGTAGTCAAAATGTTCGAAAAGAAATTTGCCAGCCATTTGACTACGTTCTTTCCAGCGTAGGTTAGAAATTCTGGATGTATGTTGTCAAAACCTGGGGCTTTGCCCGGTTTCATATCCTTGAGGGCAGTAATGACATCATCCTCAGTGAATGGTCTGGAAAGCTCTGATATATTTGGAGTATTCTTTTTTAGTGTTCTGAGTTCGCGCTTAATCATCCTGGTATGTGGTTTGTCTCTCGGAGCTCTTGACATTTCGACAATGTTATTTGCAATTTTCTCTGGTGTTATGGTTGGATTTTTCTGGGCTGGTCTTGTCGTACCTCCGAGTTTACGTAACAAACTCCATGCCTTCCTACTTGATTGAGTGAAATTCTTTCTTTCAGTTGCTTCAGTCCATCGTTGTCTTCTTGCGGAATCTAGATTGTGGAGGAGGTCATCAGCTATTTCTTGGTCACCACTACTAGTAAAATCCTCATATAGCTGATGGCATTTTGCATCCCATCCTAGGATGTATTCTTTTCGAAACCCCCTAGGGATGTGCTTTTTAGCTGTGGTAATTATAGCTTTCCTGAAACGATCGTAGCATTTAGGTAGTGACGGTATAAACCGGATGCATTTATCAAGGTCCGCTGAATACTTCTCCCAGTCAGCTTTTTGGAAATTCCATCTAGGTCGAGGGAAGGACCGTATCAGGGGTATAGTGACACCGATGTCTAAAATAACAGGCCTATGCTGGCTGTGTGGGAAATCTGTGGCAACCCTTTTATGTATAGGCACTGGTTTTCCCTCGTTATCGGTAGTTACAAAGCAGAGGTCCGGATTGTAGTCCCTGCGCCAGGCGGCCGAGTGGAATGTGCCCCTCTCCTTGGCATCGAATATAAGATGTAGATTGTTCTCGTCGGCCCATTCCACCAGCGCTTCCCCGTGTTCATTATTTTGGGTGTATCGCCACATTTCATGATGGCTATTAAAATCACCGGCATATATCGTTGGGTGTTCATGTGCGGGTAGTACAATACTTGGCCAGATTTGGTTTGGTGGTTTGTAGACATTTATAAGTCTTATGTTGTCTACTTTTATATCAACAACATGGATGTTGTTTTCTGTGTTTGTGGACAGCAGGTGTGCATGTTCAATATCGGATCGGGCATATGTGGCGGTGCCATAGGCGTGATGATATGTTGCGCCTATTTGTTGGAAGCCTTGAATACGTCCTCTTCTTTGTAAGTCTTCCTGCGACTCGGTATGTGTTTCCTGATGGAGTACCACATCGGTGCTATTGTCCAATAGAAACTTTGAAAGATATTCAGATTTGGATCGACTAATTCCCTCAATATTTAGCTGGCAGGTCCGGACTGATGGTCCCAATCTTCTAGTCGGATGGTTCCCAAAGGAATCGTTCGTTTGGTCGCTTCGTTGCATGTTTGAATTACCAGGAGATCCCAAAGGATAGTCTGGTAGCCAAGTTTGTATACTATTTAGCCGCGATATAATCACGTTGCCCGGGGTGCACCACGAGGAGGCTAGTCTACTACGCACCCCAACAATTTCCACATGACTTGAGTAGTGTTAACAATTTCCATAACACTACTCAAGTCATCAGAACAATGAATCACATAATTAATTTCGTTTGTTAAAATAGAATTTTGGTTATTATCGTGTCCGCTGTTTGTTACCATATTCGTTCCGTCCCATCAGCAAACACAATTGGGGTATAGAACAAAATTTGTTGTGTACTGACAGACTTTCGGAGGTTGATCTCGGTTGCTGTGCGAGAGGTTTTGACAACAGGAACGTTAGGTCTCCAGTTGTCACGTCATTCGGTTTACTGAAAAAGGTGTCGCAGTGCTTAGGACACTGTACTCGGGTTCGCGAGGAGCGTGGTCCGAATCCCATCCCGGTCATTCGGACTTAGGTTTTGCGTAATTTCCCCAAATTGTTTAATTCTACTATCGGGACGGTAGCAGTGAAAGGCATCAGGTCGATTTCCGTCATCATTCTCAGCCAATCCGAGATTGTTTGTAGTTCTATAATAACTAAAATCTCTCGTCTCTTCTTACGCTTCGTTATTGCATGTAATTATGTTCATTGATAGTATCTGGACTTCAATTCAAATACAGAAATGCGAAATGTGTGTCGTGTGTGCAAATGAAGCACACCTATTAACTAATGATACTAGTTGGTGATAATACAGTGAAATGATATTTTGCCTCTCCGACCTCATATTTCACGTGCTCTGGTTAGTCCTACACGAGTATTGTTGTCGTAAGTTTTAGTTTTAAAACAGTTATGCCTTACGGATGGGTTTAGGTATACGAAGTTGGCGGATACACACTTAGTGTATGGGGATGTGGGATACACTGGAACAGAGGCACTACCATACTACAGTAAATTTTCTACTGCACATAGGCACCTACGAGGAGTTGGATTCTTCTGTGCTAACGTAGAGGATATAGGTGTAACAGTCAACACATCGGACCGTGAAGGGAACGAGAAGTCTCAGCCGGTGACAATCTTGCCTTCCGTAATCGGCGCGCTGCATGAGATCTAAATATACTATAAACAATTTTCTGATAATTCGACACAGACAACAAGTGCAAACATATAATACACACAGCCTCCGTAGCTGAGTGGTGAGAACGGCTGACTGCCTTGCAGAGGACCCAGAATCAAATCCCAGTACTACCACGGATTTTCTCTTGGTGGGAGGACTGGTATGGAGCGCCTTCAGTTTCTTGAGGTCAACTGAGGAGCTACTCGACCGATTAGTAGTGGTTCCGAGGTTAAGAAACCCGACAACGAGAGGGAGAGTGGTGTGCTGTACAAATGCCCCTCCACACTGCTTCCGCTGGGGTCATTGGCAGAGGATGACACCGCTTTCGGTCGAGCCCGATTTGCCCGTCAGGGCCAGCACACGGAACTTAACGTTTTACCATTCAGATCAAACGCAAGCACGTCAACCAGCGTACTTTCACCTCCAACTGGGTTTCCAAATGGCTCTCACGGCAATATTAAAATAAACAGATTTTTGCTGTTTACTTATATTTAACATAGAAGGCCATATTTACGAGAGGAATCATGATAATAGGAATAACCGTGTATGGGTTAAGCCACAGTCTCTGATATGTCGAACTTATCAACACCAATTCGCTGTGAATGTATGGGCTGATATTTTCAACGATTTTGTGAGTGGACCCTGAATATTTCCCGACAAACTGAGTGGAGTCTTCTGTAGGAAGTTTGCTGAATATATTCTCCCAGAGTTGTTAGTACATGTGCAGCTATAGTTTATGTGATTTAGAAATAACGGGGTGACGGTACTTGTTTGGATCCGCTACTCACTCTAACTGCCATCTAGTGGCAGCTTCAAACTGGGCAGGTCAGACTGTCCAGTATAGTCTGCTCCCTGCCGGAAGAATTTGCAACCTACGTGCAGAAGTGGATCTTCCAGGTCCTTTGTGCGTGCAGGTAGGATTAGCCGTTGTAACGGCCGAGCAGGTAGCTTCAAAAGGTTCAAATGGCTCTGAGCACTATGGGACTTAACATCTGTGGTCATCTAACCTAAGGACATCACACACATCCATGGCCGAGGCAGGATTCAAACCGGCGACCGTAGCTGTCACGCGGCTCCAGACTGAAGCGCCTAGAACCGCACGGCCACACCGGCCGGCAGCAGGTAGCTGCGACACTCCGTAGCGGACGGGCGTGTATGTCTTCCGGCTAAGCCAGGAGCCGCAGTTGGCGCGCTGCCTGTGCAAGTTGTAAAGTTCAATGTAATAAACAATTATACGAGACAACTTGCTCCGTCCAGTTATTGTGAGTGGAAACAAGGGGAGGACATTGGCCGGCCGGTGTGGCCGAGCGGTTTTAGGCGCTACAGTCTGGACCGCGCGACCGCTACGGTCGCAGGTTCGAATCCTGCCTCGGGCATGGATGTGTGTGATGTCCTTAGGTTAGTTAGGTTTAAGTCGTTCTAAGTTCTAGGGGACTGATGACCTCAGCAGTTAAGTCCCATAGTGCTCAGAGTCATTTGAACATTTGGAGGACATTGAGTCCTCTCGCACTATACACTCACACTCCAAGGTGCCACCACGGAAGGACGAGCCCGTGCGCACTGTACTTTTTCTACTCGATGATGGAAGTCAAACTGCTGTACTGTTACCATTACATGTGGCTCATGGTGGTCCCTTTCTACTTCCAGCTCGGTCTCCAAACAGAATAATGATGGACTTCTTCTAAGGTCGTCTAAGGAGACTCCAGACGATACTCATACGGAACCGAATGCTAAGATAGGTGCAACCGCTGAAGTTGTACGCCAGCCTCGTGGATTACTTAGCTTGCAGACAATGCACAGTGCATCGCACTGTAACTTGTCGTACTCGTAGTGGTCGAGACTACAAACAGCTCCTCTAAAGCAACAGTTGCGTAGTGACTGAATAATTATACATCGGTTAAAACTGTGTGCCAGACGGCGTTTCGAACCTGGATTCCTGCCTTTGGCGGACACTGCGTTACCAATTACACGATCTGAGTCATCCTGAAGGACCAACTCAAGCTTCTACCTGTCGCAGGCTCCTCTCTGTTCCTTCTAACTGGGCAGTGACTCTCCCATGGGGATAGAAAACTATGGGGAAATGAGCTTGGGTTACTTTATGGCATGAGATTGCTGCTGAGAATTAATCCTTTTGGTCTACGGCTCTGTAGCCGTGTCTGGTGGGAATTAAGAGGGCACGCGCTCTTTTCCCAGCACTGACAGGGAAGGATGAAGGAACTCGGGGTTTGACGTTCCTTCGATAACGAGTTCATCAGAGAACGGAGCACAGACTCAAAATGGTGAAGGTCGAGGCAGGAAATTGGCCATGTCCTAGCACAGTAACCTTCACGGAATTCGCCTGAAGTGGTATAGGGAAATGATGGAAATCCTACATCTGTTACCTAAATCTGTTACCATTGTGCCACCTTCCTCGGTGATACTGACAGGGACTTTTCTTCGTTGGAAGGGCTAGACTCTCCACAACATCTTCGACTACTAACCAATATATGATCATACGAAGTGTCTGAGCAAATGTGTGAATGGTCCGAAAAATATTTGACTACTACAATCCAGTGCGTTGTAGTGGACGGAGAGTGTTCCACAAAACCGAAGGTAACGCGTGTCTGCCCCAAGGATGCGTAAGGGGACCTTTAATATTCTAAATATACATAAACGATTTATCATATAGGATTAGCTGCGCTGTAAGTTTGTTGACTGACGACTTTTTTTTTGTTGGACTGAAGCAAGTCTGATATTAACGAGCTCGTTGGCCATGCTGTAAAGGCCCAGGGGATGTCCACTAGTCGCCGTGTCTTCCTCTGCCTTGCGGACTCATGCGGATCTAGTATGGAGTGGCGTGTGGTCAGCCGGTTGTTTTGCAGGATTTCCAGACTGTGGAACCACTGTATTTGGTCAAGTAGCTCCTCAGTTGGCGTTAGGAGGATGAGTGCACTCCGCATCAGTCTTCCTACCATGGAAAAATCCTTGGCTGTACATAGCAGCCATTTAAGCAGACCACTCAGCTATGGAGCGGGAAGTCTGCTATTATTGTCACAGTTTATTTTATTTCCAATACGCGTTTCAGAAGTTTAAATTTGCATCATCTGGTCGATTTACATGAAATGAAATGACGTGTATGTGTTTTGTTTATGACGTTGGAGTAGTCTTTGACTGTCTCTCACAGGCTCCTTTTTCTGTTGTGTTACGTAACATACAATCTTTAAATATTGAAGTAACTAAGATGTCTTTTTTAATTGTATACTACCTGGGACACCCAGGTTCTTCAGGTATTATTTATAGCTGTGTTTGAGATATTGTACATGCGCAATTTATTTTTGACTCATAATGCTTCTTTGTATACAACGTTTGAAGTAGTATGACTGGAGTCATGACCGAAGGGCTTGATGACCTCATTAACACAGGAGAGCGGACCATGCAAATAACAGCTTACACTAAGTTCAAAATGGTTCAAATGGCTCTGAGCACTATGGGACTCAACTGCTGTAGTCATCAGTCCCCTAGAACTTAGAACTACTTAAACCTAACTAACCTAAGGACATCACACACATCCATGCCCGAGGCAGGATTCGAACCTGCGACCGTAGCAGTCGCACGGTTCCGGACTGCGCGCCTAGAACCGCGAGACCACCGCGGCCGGCCACACTAAGTTCCACGCTTGCAACACACAGCGCCTGGCCTTGTGTTTTGTTTATGGTCATAGCATAAGTAAGCTTACCGGAAACTGCAAATTGATAGGAATAAGCGAGATTAATGGCATAAGAACTCACTCCCCTGTGCCACTTCCCATCAAAATTTCGTCTTCTGTAATGTTACGGTGCAGAGAAGTACGGGACAGAAGTAACTTTAAGGCTCTGTGAGTCAAGGAATCTGAGGACCGAGATAATCCACGAGGCTCTCGATCGGAGTTAAATCGCACCTCACTTTTGGAAGGAGTTTCCAAGGAGCGAGTTAAAGGCTGATGTCTCGCCTCACGAACTTTAGTGAATTCTAGCGACGGTATAGTCCTCAGTTTTTTAGCTGTTCTTGAGTATTCAGAAAGATTCGACCAGTTTCTAGGCATTTTCATTTGTAAACAAAACGAAATTAAAATGTAATGAGTAGACATCCAAATCACAAAGCAAACTTAATAGACTCGTTTTTCCTAGCAAAGAATGTACATAAAATCTAACAAAAGAAAGAAAATAATGCCGTTAAGTTTTTAATATACAAAGGGAAATCAGTAAATCCTTATGTCCTAGCCAAGCAAATTCAGTGTCAGTTTGTATTCGTTACCATAAGATGACGGGGCTTTATTCTGTCACTGACGTAAACTTTCGAGAATCCTTTTGGCACTGAGTTAAGAAAACTAACAGCGCCATCTACTGGTTCTGTGGTGTACTACGAAACTGCCAATGCCAACTGTTGGTTCTTTGGTGTAATACACTGTAATGATTAAGCATCCAAAGTACTGAGTTGAACAGACGATTTTATATATAAATTTAAATTACCATACCTATCCTTCCCAAGCTTCAATTTCGATGAAATAAAGCCTATACGTTGCTCCAAGCTACACTCAAGTTACCTGCGAACACCCCATGAAAATGTTTCAAGTACGTTTGGAGACTAGCATCTTCAACCAGACAGACATGACGGTTTTCGATAAAAATTTAAATCACGGTATCTTTTTGTCAGTGTACGATGACACCGCATTCCTTGCCCTCGCTCCTACCCTCCAACGGTCCCAACGCCTTCTCCAGAATCACCTTGACGTTTTTGCCACATGATGTAACCAGTGGTTCCTGAAAATCAATCCTTCCAAGAGCCAGACAATCGTTGTAGGTCGTACCACTCGCTCCTTCCGGCTCCTTGATTTTCTCCCTTACCATCTGTGCCCGTCTTGTTCGCCTCTCCCCCACACTCATTTACCTTGGCCTCACCATTGACCGTCACCTCACCTGGATCCCTCATCTCCACTCTATACAATCCAAAGCCCACAACCACCTCTGACTCCTCAAACTCCTCTCTGGCTGGACATGGGGGTTGAACCCCTCTACCATCCTCCACACCTACAAATCCTTGATCCGTCCCATCCTCTGTTATGCCAGTCCCACCAGGATATCCGACACCCCAAAATTTAATAAGTGCCTCCAGATCCTCAAGCGCCATGCACTCCGCCTCACCTTCTGTATACTCCTCCCATCCCCCATGTAGATCCTCTATGACCTGATTCCTTTCCTCCATCTGCTCCTATTCCTCAAACGTATCCACATACTCTACACCTCCCTCCACCTTGATCCCCCTCATCCCCTGGTTGCTCCTCTCCTCTCCAATCCCTGCCCTCTGCTGCACCTTCACTGTTGTGTCCCCCCTACCCTCCATCTCTACAACCTTCATCTCCTTTCCCAAGGTGGCTTCCGTCAACTCCCCCTCCCAGATCATGCCCTCTCTACCTCCACTTATCACTCCTATCAACTCTGATCCTCACCTCCCCCTCCTTTCCTCTGTCCTTTCCCCAGGCTCCCTCTCCCCCCCTTCCATTCTGTTTTTTCTCCCACCTACCCTCTCTCTGCCTCCCTTCTCTCCCCTGAGTCCTTTCTGCTCTTCCCTCCACTGCCTTTCCCACTCTTTCTCGTGTCCACCCAGCCTCCTCTTTTCTATTTCCCCTCCCTCCATCGGCTCCCCCCTTTTTCTTTTCCTCTCCTCCCCCCTTTCCCCATCATAGGTCTGGGTCTCCCCCCCCCCCCTCCCCGCCCCGCCCATCTGCTACCGTGTCACCTGTATAGTGCTGTTATAAGTGAGTGTTCAGTGTTGTGCGTCCCCTGTCAGTGTTGGGAACAGCCGCTAGTTATGTTGTTTATCTTGTATGAACAGAAACCAGACTGTCGCCATGTTTTTTAATTGTGCCTGTCTACTTCTTCATCCGCATCGTCACCGCAGTGTTCTTATATTTTGAATTCCACACCTTACCGCCACTTTACAGTTTTTTACAATGTCAACTCGCTGCTTGGAAACTCCTTCCAGAAGATACAGTCACAATGTCATTTTATCGCCTTTTTTCTTGTTTGTTTCTATTCTCGTTATGTTTATTTAACTTTTCTGTAGGCTGTAGAGCAGCATAATACGCTACTGCCAGCCCCCCCCCCCCTCCCCCCGAATTGAAATCCAATAAAGAAAAAAAAAGGTAGTGTACTGATTTTGATGAAAAAAAGCCTATATGTAGCCCAAGCTATGCTCAAGCTACCTGTCAAAGCCCCACGCAAATTCGTCTAGTAGTTTGGGAAATTAACATGTTCCAACAGACAGACACAACGATTTTACAGTTTTATTGTTAGTATAGACATGTCTTGGTTTTATTGAAACAAACTGCCAACAGCTAGGTACAAATATCAAATCATATGTACAAAAATATAAATAGTTCCAACATTGATTTAAATTAGTGTACAAAGTCCATATAAGTGCGACACTTTATTATATAATCCAAGGATCATTTCGCAATGATATATGAGTTGCCACGGTAATGCAACAAAAATCGATAGCTCAAAATATAAATACACTTAAATGTGCTGTATTAGGATAGGGCGGGTGGTCGGCTGTGGCTTTGATGAAGGAACCATTCCGGCATTTGCCTCAAATGATCTAGGAAAACCAAAATCAGGATGATCAGAATGAGCGAACCCTATCGTCTCGAATATGAGGTCAACACAATGTTCCTTGATTTGTACACAAAAATCTCATGATAACTGGGAATATAAAAACATAGTTTTGTACTTCATCGCCGCACACACTAGTGCCACACGCTGATCGCTTCTGGGTCATGAAGTTGCTGGCTATGCCCCTTGAAAATGTCCAGCTTATTCAGACAACCAGTTTCTGGGTCGCCAGCATATTACCAAGTTCCATGTTCCATGATTCTTTCCTGTCCTCCCCTATGACCAACCAAAATAAAAAAAAGAAACTGCGTCAGCAAGACATTACTACCATGCACCTCAGATCATAACACATGACTTTCTTGCAAAAGAAGTAAACTGTGATCACGTATAGAAGGCCCTAGAGTTCGGTAGTTCACCCCTTTCATTAATCCCCACTACTCTGAGTCCTCCAAGTAATATTTAATTGTGTAGTACGTGTTAGTTATGAAGAATGTTTCAGTTGCCTTTTTGAACATATGTGTTTTAGTAATGTCTTTCATTTCTTTGGTCAATTTATTATAAAATTTTATTCCCTGGTAGAAAATTCTGTTTTGAGCTCTTCGTTTTCCCTTGGAAAATGTAAGTCCGTACTGGCTCTTGTCCCATGATTATGTACAGAACTAGTACCGGAATATTTGGCAGTGTTATTCCAGATATGCACCATAGATAGATTCTTGTACTCACTTGTTACAGTAAGGATACCCCTCTTGCAACTCCCCTTGCCGATACAAGCACACTTTGATATCAAATTAATTGACTAATTAATTAAATCTATTAGTTAATTAACACCTCCCTCTCTGGGAAACCCCAGTCCTCCCCCTCTCCCCCACCTGGAAACTGTCGGGAAAAAGACTCAGTTGACTGGCTACTTGGTGGGTAATCAATTGCAGTGCATGGAATATTGTTTAAACAATTTCTGGTAGACAAGGCAATATGTGGAATATTTATTGTTCATTTAAACAATTTATGGCTGCAAGGCAGTGTCTGGAATATAGTTTATTTATTTATTTAAAGAACTTTTCGGTATATTGACTGCAGTGTATGGAATATTGTTTATTTAAACATTTTGAGGGTGACAAAGCAGTATGGAATATTTACACAATTGTGGCGCTTTTTTATCCCGATCGTACAAGGAATACCATCAACATGACACTTCGCATGTAATTACACCATTCAAAATCTTTCGATCGTAAAGTATATTTCATCCACTGACCACAGGGTGGGCCGCTTTGCGTATTCCTGCATGTGCAGGTCACATTATGCCCGCTTGGCCCCTGGAACTGGCAGTGTGAATGTTGCGCTAGTCCCCAAACAAAAGGTTCAGATGGTGGCAACCATTTGATATATGATAACTGACAAATTCCTGTCGAAACATATACTCTCTATCTCCTTTTCAAGTGAGCCTGTCCTGTTGCATGCCGCTGCAGGTCCTACACACGCAGTTGGTCGTGGTCAGATTAAACCACAAAGAAAGCAGAATTTTCCTAGTAAGCCCCACCTGTGGATGTCTTGAAAATATTTCCTCTGTCAGATTGACTGACTAATTAATTAAAGCGATACCCTTTGTGTGCGACAGTGTTTCCTTGCTTCCTGTTGGTGGATTCTAGGACTGGAATATTTGGTGGGAATCGATCCTGCAGCCACGTGGTTTCCAAACCCTACTGGATTTTCTTTTTTCTGTTTCCCTCACCTCCTATCAGTGCATACTGGCACAGTTAGGTTACGTTGAAGGTAAATGAAAATTTCAAATTTCAGCTCACCTGTATGCTATGTCTGTAAATAATCTGCAAAGGGGTTGGACTGGTGTTTGTGCTTGCAGTACCACTATCGGAAACAATAAATTGGTCAATCGGGAATTTGATGTTGCAGGTTGGTTTCTAAAGCACTGTATAATTCTTACGTTGGTTCTCTCAGCTACACTAGGACGAAGAACGAGCAGGAGGAGGAGGAGGAGGACGAAGGGTCTGCCGCATGATAGGATAGTAACAATAACAAATGCCACTACAAGACAGAGTGCATTGCAATGTATTGAGAAGCACTAAACCATAATCCCAGTAGTTGTCGTAGCTAGATGCCTGAGAATGCTGAAAACACTTATACAAACAGCCCACTCACTTCCCAGATGTCCACACGTAGCGTGCCTGTCCTCTCATACACCACCAAAACCAATGCTCGAAGGCCGAAGAAAACTGCTGCTGTCATGGACGCATGTGTATGTCAGGTGGCTATCAGGGCTATCAGTCAATGGAGGACATCCACGGATGATTGGAGTGTTAGGAATTCGTATCTTATCAATATTTCCACTTGGCAGTGACCGATATTGAATCGCTCAATTTTCCATGGAGAATACATGCAACACATGCGATCACAGAGACAGCCCAATGCATATTGCATGTTAGTAAGCTATTCAGCCATCCAGAGGGCGCCACTGCCGGGACTAACCCCTGAAACTGTGGGCAAGAACAGAGGAGCCAGCCGACTGGAACTATACTTTGTACCCTTAGTTCACAAGAGCCAGAGCTGGAAAGGCCCATTCGTCCCAGCCACAGGCTACATCCTCCACATGCCATGCACTCCAGACGGTGTTGTCCTAGGAAAACAGTCACATATTTATTGCTGTAATTACAATTAAATGTTACAGCTGCAGCCTCAATCTGATGACTTTTGAGAATGAGAGAAATATCGGAAATACCTATTCCTGATGGCTGTGGCTCTGGAAATATCAATATCCATATCCCTCTTATGACTGGACGTAATTTTCCAACTCCGTCTCCCTTAGGGCTGTCAGTGTACTGATAATGCAGTTTCCCACATCAGGTCAATACCTCCCTTACAACTGGACATAGCCAGTTTCTTTGGACATGTTAGAACAATGACTACAGTAGCTTTACACCCCAACACGAACTTCATACACCCTCTGATCACAGTGAATCTATTACATATACCTTACTAAGTATAATACTTTAGCTATAATTGAACGCTGGTGGCACCAAACTATATTGAGCGAAAATCTTCGATGGATGGATATGCCTCATTTGTTTTTCTTGTGAGTGGCACCAGTGTGTCTTAGGAAGAGAGATATAATCGTCTTATAAGTGACCAGATGTTAATAACGCGGTCGCAACGACCATGTTACTGTCACCCTGCATAAACAGCGGCCTTGGTTCCACAGGCACACACAAGTATCGCTGACAATATCCATGCTAAGAACTACGCATGCCTTATAGACCGAGGGATGGTATTGCTTCCAATAAAGTGGTCTTCCACATAAGTACTGTGACATTGAATGTAGGTGGTGATCGCGTAGTGTTTATTAACAGAACGAAAGTGCTGGTGCACATCGCCAGTGGTGTAAGCTCGTAATAAAATCACTCTTACCACCGAATTTAGAAAGTGATTCGGCTAAGGAACGTGGTATTCAGCCGATATTTGCAATTCCCTCTCGCCACTACTAGATATTTCCACACTAACAAACAGTACTTGTATCCCATTCTATCTCGATACCATGCAGGCAATGTAACTGAGGTTTTGCGATACATCCACAAGAGGAGGAATGATGGTTGATTGAGAATAATCACATACAGTAGATGGTATGCTATATGAGGAATCACTTAAAAACTGCAACGCTAGACTGAAGTCGTAAGAAAAGTACAAAATCCTATGACCAATACACTAGCTTTTCAAATCAATAGCGTTACGCTTTCTGGTAGAAATGCTGTCGGTAGTTTGGAATCAAGTCTAACCATTTAGCCACGTACTTGCGTCGGATCCTATAGAGATGTTTGTTAATGATTACAGTCACTGGTGGATCATATTCGTGGCGCTCTTATATCTCAAAACGACTCACCTTTTTCGAAACTATCTGCTAAGAACCCCATACAGCAAAACTCCAGCGTGGTTTTAGACAGTCCCTCTGCATATTGTAACTCTTCCTCAGTCTCTGCTTCTCACTCCCTGCAACTTTCTCCATGTGATCGGTCCAATTTAAGTCAGAATTGAGTGGAATTCAGAGAATGCTACATCTGAGACATTCTGCATCCCGTGGAGAGATAGGGCGAACTGAGTTAATGTGATAGGACCATGCTTTGACTACTCGGTGGAAATGAGAACATGTTGTCATAACTCCACCAACCGTGTACAATGCATAAGGGCAGTGCCAAGTGGCTAAACTAAGCTTCCTCCTGCAACACAAGGTAGCAGAAAAGACGGTATAAGCAGTTACGTAGGTGTTTATTATTGGGTAATTAGGAAACTTCAAATCATATGGGAACTGGAGGAAGGATGAGGCTTTTCTTACTTCATTGTGGTGCATCTCCAAACTACATACAGGTACTACAGTCCAAAGGAGATCTGCATCCCTCAGGGTGAATTCATGTCTGTCATTCAAACATTCTCTCTATCCTCATTATTTTGTACCATCCAGCAGGGAAAAACTACAAACTATAAAACTCCACTAATATCAAATGGTAGAGAGCTTGATAAGATATTACCACATCCCTCTCTTCCTATATATCGAAGACAAATACCATCCACATGCTGGCATCGAGCATATGTGGTGATCCTATTAAATATACAGGTATTGATCCAATGGAGCAAGTGGCCAGTGATCGAAGTCACATGCTCAGACCAGTGTAATGATTCGTGACCTGTACTGTGGGAGGACCATATCCCACAGACTATCAGCTTTGTACACTGTCATAAATTTTGTTTTTGGACCATGACTTTAAGGTCTGTGTCAGGTGATGAACCAACATTAACATGTTTTGATCCATTGGCTCTCACAGAAACATAGACATCGCATGATGTAAACTATGCTGCTCTCACAACACACAGGATGAATGAAATAAAAGACTGAAGAGGTTTTTCTTATTGACAAAAATATGGAGGACGTTGCAACATATGCAAATGGGACGAGTTTGCAGCATTGTGGGGCGTTTCCAAACAGCTTCCCAAAGGTTCTGAACTCTACATTTAATCTCATCTTTCACAGTGATGGGGTAGCGGATGTGTAGGTATTCAATTTCAAAGAGACCAAGAGCATTGATTTCTTATATTACGCCGGCCGGAGTGGCCGTGCCGTTCTAGGTGCTACAGTCTGGAACCGCGAGACCGCTACGGTCGCAGGTTCGAATCCTGCCTCGGGCATGGATGTGTGTGCTGTCCTTAGGTTAGTTAGGTGTAAGTAGTTCTAAGTTATAGGGGACTGATGACCTCAGAAGTTGAGTCCCATAGTGCTCAGAGCCATTTTTCCTTATATTACAGCCATGTATACAATCACTGTTTCACTGCTGGCCATGCCCGGAAGATGTTGCTCCCACCAAGACTCCCTCCATCTCAAACTAGTGGAGTCAGACAATCGTTATGAGGTAATCAACAGCATGTCAGTGTACTGTAATAAGCACCATACTAGATAGTGCGATCCGTTTTAGCAATTTTACCAGTTTTCCATAATTTCAACATCAGCCAATGACACAGCAGCATGCTTCCCAATTTCTGTATAACCGCTAAACCATCCCTCTACTATTTTATGTGTACCATGTACTAGATTGTGAATGTAGATAGATGACTATGCAGTACGTCCATTCATGATTAATTCTCGAACATATACACCAAAGTACACCAGACAGCATCCTATGGGTGGGTTATCTGTGTATTTCTAGCACTTAGATCATAGTGCGTAATTTACGATTATGATTGTCCATCTATCCCTATGTGGATGGGAATCATAGAGTATTCTCGCATTCTTAAGATGAAGTCGGAGAGTGAAAGATCTCCCCGCGTTGTCTTTGACCAAACCTCTGTACAACACTGTCACTGATTTAATTTGCAGCTGACCAGAAGTAGGAGGATACTATACCCACTAAATTTGAAGTCTTGTGAAGGAACAGAGCGAGCTGAGTCTGTAACTGCCATTCAGCGAAGACTACTCCACATCACTCTTACATGCAGTGCTCATCCAAGTGGACTATATCTCTGCAGATACGAGCTTGTCAAGGAGGTTAGCACCCATTATCAGTGTATAGCAGATATGAGGGTGCTGTGATGATATCACAGACGGTTAAGAAGATATGTGTTGTTTATGGATGACGGTGCTCCAGATGAACAGAGTTTGAACATTTTACGTAAATAAACTGTGCTGTGAATTCTGAGGTATTGTTAAGGTGTTTGGTGTCCCTACCAAGAAGATATCAGCAAGAGAGAAATGATCATAGAACATAAATACAGTCCAAGGACTACACGGTTCTGCACTTAAACGTGCTATAATGCTAGAGCTGTGCGGTTTCCGACCTCTTACTCATGTAGAATACAACACTCTTAATATTCCTATGTATGAAATAGTTTTACAATGCATGACATA
This sequence comes from Schistocerca americana, assembly GCF_021461395.2. Lineage (NCBI taxonomy): Eukaryota > Metazoa > Arthropoda > Insecta > Orthoptera > Acrididae > Schistocerca > Schistocerca americana. Next base: position 724,180,159 of record NC_060130.1, read on the forward strand.
CATCCGCCCTGCAAGTTCCTCCACGATAAACTATGGTGATAAACTGTAAGGTGATAAAACAACTAGCTTGCGCACCAAAGAAAACATCGATTCTTTGTAACACAAACACTACATAGGTTTATAGGTTTCCAGATGCATATGACGCCTACTGTTTACGAAGTTCAAGCCAGAATGATCTTCGTCAACCGAAAACGTATACGTAGAAACAGTGACATCTAACGAGGAAATAAACACCACGTTCAGTAGCCAGAGGAGATGTAACAATCTCATCACAGTTTCCCACCGTCTCTGGCAACACCCCCCTTGCACACAGAAGTCATGGACTGTTGTTAGGTTCTATACCTCATGTGCGGCACAATGTGTCGTTTTTCCTTGATTTCACGTCTCTAGAATGCCTCCTCTTTCCACTATTAAAGGTGTTTATATGTAGTATCAGTCTACTCTCTTCCTCCAGGACATGCAGTTTTACTGCTTTCGTACAGTACTCATTTCATGGTATTTTTGACTAACTTTATGTATTCTCAATCAATTTCTGTAATTTTACTAGGTTTTCGCGATTTTACATATTTCATCGTATTTCCCTCTATTTGTACGTATTTCGCATCAACTTTCGTCTTGATACCAGGTTTTCCTCAAATTTTACCGATTTTATGTCATTTTTCATATAAAACTTCCTGGCAGATTAAAACTGTGTGCCCGACCCAGACTCGAACTCGGGACCTTTGCCTCTCGCGGGCAAGTGCTCTACCATCTGAGTTACCGAAGCACGACTCACGCCCGGTACTCACAGCTTTACTTCTGCCAGTATCTCGTCCCCTACCTTCCAAACTTTACAGAAGCTCTCCTGCGAACCAAGTTTCATATCAACACACACTCCGCTGCAGAGTGAAAATCTCATTCTGGATTTTTCATATATTTTTTACAGTTTTCCATATGTATATGGTCATATTGTTGACATATCCATGTGCTGTTTGATTTTCTACGAGAATATTTGCCCATCAAATACACCAACTTACTATTAAATCCTAAGACTTGCCCTCTCCCCAGTGATAGACATGCATGCATTTTGGATAGGACGATCATGAAAAGCATAGTAACAGTCGCTTTGTACCTATATGAGACTCAATGAGTGGTGAAGATAACGGATGGATTGGAAACTGGAAGTTTGGAAGCAATTCCGTGAACTGCTCTGATCCATCACAGATCCTGTTTGCAGACTCATGTAGTGCTGCACTTGATGAAAACTTAAAGTCTGGAAACAGTTCTACATTTGACTACTACTCCATGGTGTAGGGGTCTGCAACAGAGATTTAATATGTGTACAGAATTGATTTCTGTTGCTACTCAGACTTTTTTCGTAAGTATATGCTCTTATTGCTTACCAGATGTGCTTCGTTATTTCTGTTTATACCTTCCAACTCTTATAAGTGCCCACAAGCCCGTCAGGTTATCTACAAACTATAGCTTCCGGATATTTATTTTTATTACCACAGTAATAAGTTATTCCTTAGTTGACAGTGTGTCGACTGCGGGTAACATCTTGGGCCACAATAATTTCCCTTCTCCACCTACAGAGTGCGTCTCCCTGACAGCGTCATTTATGGACGAACAGTTAGAAAGTTATGAGTCCGAACTACAATCATCATCCACTGCTGACAGCCCTACACATGCTCACAAAGAGACTCTGCACGCATTTTACCAATCGCGATGTCTCGATTTCAACCATTTGTTCGTTGTTTTCGACAGTGCAAATAGCGAAATTCTCTCCGCAAAACGGTTCTTCAGTGGGTGTAAGTACATTTAAATTCATCCTGCTAAAGAGCATAAAATCTTCGCTATAATTTATATTACCAGTATTTGTAACAAGATTGTCTAGATTTTTCAGTAATAACAACCATCCAAGGCGTTCCGCTGCGCCTGTGACACTTTCTTTTTTTAGATTCATGATAACAGCATATGATCACCCCCAATCAAGCTATTTTGTGCGCTGTATGATCAATGAATTTAATTTTTGAGAGCAAGTTCGGCATTTCCATCGGCGAGTTTAACAAAACGGTAAATAACGAAAGTTAGTGAAAGAATTTTTTTTTACGTATAAGAAAGCTGATGAAATTTTCTTAGTTTGTTTGACTGTCTAAATGCATCCTTGTCGTCTTCGTGCCTGCACACAATGTAGAGTGTACTGAATGAAGCGCTATTCACAACAATAACACGTTAAATTGATAAATGTCAATGCTGTTGTTGTTTGTTGAAAAAATTATCTTTTAACGTAAGAAATACAAACAGAGAATTGAGAACTGTGCAGACAAATATGTGGTTCCTGAAGAGGGGCAACAGCCTTTTCAGCAATTACAGGAGCAACAGTCCAGATGATTGACTGATCTGGCATTGTAACATCAACCCAAACAGCCTTGCCGTACGGGTACTGTAAACGGTTGAAAGCAAGGGAAAACTATAGCCGTAATATCTCCCGAGGTCATTCAACTCTACTGTATGCTTAAGTGATGATGACGTCTTCTTGAATAAAATATTCCGGAGGTAAAATAGTCTCCAATTCAGATCGGACGGGGACTACTCAGGAGGATGTAATCATCAGGAGATATAAAACTGGCATTCTACGGATCGACGAGTGAAATGTTAGATCCTTTAATCGAGAGGATAGGTTAGAAAATTTGGAAATGGCAATAGATCAGTTGAAGTTAGATATAGGGGGAATTTGCGAAGTTTGGTGGCAGGAGGAATAGGACTTCTGGTCAAGAGAATACGGGGTTATAAATACAAATAGGAATAATTCAGGAGTGGGTTTAACAATGAATATGAAAATAGGAACTCGGGTAAGCGACTATAAACAGCATAGTGAACCAATTATTGTAGCCAGGATATACACAAAGCCCACGCCTACCACAGTAACAGAAGTTTATATGCCAACCAGCCCCGCAGATGATGAAGAGACTGAAGAAATGTATGATGACAAAAGAAGTGTTTCAGATAGTTAAAGGAGACGAACATTTCATTGTGATAGGGGACTGGAATTCGATATTAGTAAAAGGAAGAGAAGGAAAAATATTAGGCCGAATATGGACTGGGGAAAGGAATGAAGGAGAAAGCCGCCTGTTAGAATACTGCACAGAGCATAATTTAATCATCGCTAGTACTTGATTTAAGAATTATAAAAGAAGATTGTATACGTGGAAGAGGCGTGGAGCTACCGGTAAGACAGAGGTTTAGAGACAAGATTTGGAATTTTAAGACACTTCTAATGGCATATGTGAACTCTGACCACAATGTATTGGTTATGAACTATAGATTAAAACTGAAGAAATTGGAAAAAGGTAGTAAATTAGATGGGACCTGGATAAGTTGAAAGAGCCAGAGGTTGTTGATAGTTTCAGCGGGAGCGTTAGGCAACAGTTGACTAGAACAGGGGCACGAAATACACACAGTAGAAGACGAATGGGTAGCTTTAAGAGGTGAAATAGTGAAGGCAGCAGAGTATCAAGTAGGTAAAAATACGAGGCCTAGTAGAAATATTACGATAACACCAAAGATACGGAATTTAAGTGACGAAAGGAGGAAATCAAAAAATGCAGCAAATGAAGCAGGAGAAAGGGAATACAAAAGTTTGGAAAATGAGATTTACAAGAAGTGCAAAGTGGCTAACCAGGAATAGCTAAAAGACAAATGTAAGGATTTGGGAGCATATTTGACTAGGGGGCAGACAGATAGCACCCACAGGAAAATTAGAAGTTTCTGGAGAAAAGATAAGCAGCTGTATGAATATCAAGAGCTCAGATAGGAAACCAGTACTAAGCAAAGAAGGGAAAGCTGAAAAGTGGAAGGAGTAAATAGAGGATCTGCGCAAGGGATATGAACTTGAAGGTAATATTACAGAAAGGGAAGTGGACATAGATGAAGATGAAATGGGAGATATGATACTGCGAGAAAAAGTTGACAGAGCACTGAAAGACGAAAGTCCGGGAGCTAGATGATATTCCGTCAGAACTACTGATAGCACTGGCGGAGATATCCATGACAAAACTCTACCATCTCGTACGCAAGATGTGTGAGACAGGCGAAATACCCTCAGATTTCAAGAAAAATGTATTAATTCCCAGCACAAAAAAAGCAGTTGCTGACAGGTGTGAAAATTGCCGAACTATGAGTTTAATAAGCCAAACTACCAACACGAATTCTTTACTGAAGAATGAGGAAAATCGTGGAAACCGACCTTGGGAAAGATCGGTTTAGATTCCGGAGAGATGTGGGAACACGCGGGGCAATAACGATCCTTTCACTTATCTTAGAAGATAGGTTAAAGAAAGGCAAACCTATATTTATAGCATTTGTAGTCTTGGAGAAAGCTTTTAATAACGCTGACTGAAATAATCTCTCTGAAATTGTGAGGATAGCAGAAGTTAAATATAGGTAGCGAAAGGCTATCTACAACACGTGCAGTAACCAGACGGCAATTTTGAGTCGAGGGGCACGAAAGGAAAGCAGTGTTTGAAAACGAAGTGAGACAGGGTTGTAGTCTATACCTGATGTTACTCAATCTGTACACTGAACTAGCAGAAAAAGAAATCAAAGAAAAATTTGGGGTAGGAATAGAAGTTCAGGGAGAAGAAATTAAAACTTTCAGATTTGTCAGTGATATTGTAATTCTGTTAGAGACAGCAAAGGGCTTGGAAGAGCAGTTGAACGGAAAATATAAGGTGAACGGCAACAAAAGCAAGACAAAGATAACGGAACGTAGGCGAATTAAATGATGTGATGGTAAGGGAATTGAATTAGGAAACGAGACACTTAAAGTAGTAGAGAAGTTTTGCTATTTGGGCAGCAAAATAACTGATGATAGCCGAAGTAGAGAAGATATAAAATGTAGACTTGAAATGGCAAGAAAAGCATTTCTGAAAAAGAGAAATTGTTAACATCGTATATACACTCCTGGAAATGGAAAAAAGAACACATTGACACCGGTGTGTCAGACCCACCATACTTGCTCCAGACACTGCGAGAGGGCTGTACAAGCAATGATCACACGCACGGCACAGCGGACACACCAGGAACCGCGGTGTTGGCCGTCGAATGGCGCTAGCTGCGCAGCATTTGTGCACCACCGCCGTCAGTGTCAGCCAGTTTGCCGTGGCATACGGAGCTCCATCGCAGTCTTTAACACTGGTAGCATGCCGCGACAGCGTGGACGTGAACCGTATGTGCAGTTGACGGACTTTGAGCGAGGGCGTATAGTGGGCATGCGGGAGGCCGGGTGGACGTACCGCCGAATTGCTCAACACGTGGGGCGTGAGGTCTCCACAGTACATCGATGTTGTCGCCAGTGGTCGGCGGAAGGTGCACGTGCCCGTCGACCTGGGACCGGACCGCAGCGACGCACGGATGCACGCCAAGACCGTAGGATCCTACGCAGTGCCGTAGGGGACCGCACCGCCACTTCCCAGCAAATTAGGGACACTGTTGCTCCTGGGGTATCGGCGAGGACCATTCGCAACCGTCTCCATGAAGCTGGGCTACGGTCCCGCACACCGTTAGGCCGTCTTCCGCTCACGCCCCAACATCGTGCAGCCCGCCTCCAGTGGTGTCGCGACAGGCGTGAATGGAGGGACGAATGGAGACGTGTCGTCTTCAGCGATGAGAGTCGCTTCTGCCTTGGTGCCAATGATGGTCGTATGCGTGTTTGGCGCCGTGCAGGTGAGCGCCACAATCAGGACTGCATACGACCGAGGCACACAGGGCCAACACCCGGCATCATGGTGTGGGGAGCGATCTCCTACACTGGCCGTACACCACTGGTGATCGTCGAGGGGACACTGAATAGTGCACGGTACATCCAAACCGTCATCGAACCCATCGTTCTACCATTCCTAGACCGGCAAGGGAACTTGCTGTTCCAACAGGACAATGCACGTCCGCATGTATCCCGTGCCACCCAACGTGCTCTAGAAGGTGTAAGTCAACTACCCTGGCCAGCAAGATCTCCGGATCTGTCCCCCATTGAGCATGTTTGGGACTGGATGAAGCGTCGTCTCACGCGGTCTGCACGTCCAGCACGAACGCTGGTCCAACTGAGGCGCCAGGTGGAAATGGCATGGCAAGCCGTTCCACAGGACTACATCCAGCATCTCTACGATCGTCTCCATGGGAGAATAGCAGCCTGCATTGCTGCGAAAGGTGGATATACACTGTACTAGTGCCGACATTGTGCATGCTCTGTTGCCTGTGTCTATGTGCCTGTGGTTCTGTCAGTGTGATCATGTGATGTATCTGAGCCCAGGAATGTGTCAATAAAGTTTCCCCTTCCTGGGACAATGAATTCACGGTGTTCTTATTTCAATTTCCAGGAGTGTAGATTTAAGTTTTATGAAGTCTTTTCTGAAACTATTTGTCTAGAGTGTAGCTGTGTATGAAAGTGAAACATGGTCGATAAACACTTCAGACAAAGAGGGAATAGAAGCTTTCGAAATGCGGTGCTACGGAATAATGTTGAAGATTAGATGGGACGATCAAGTAACTAATGAGTAGGTGCTGCATAGAATTGGGGAGACAAGAGCTTTGTGGCACAACTTGACCGAAAGAAGGGATCGGTTGACACGACACATTCTGAGACCCCAAGGGATCACGAATTTAGTATTGGAGGGAAGTTTTGGGAGAAAAATCGCAGCGGGAGACTAAGAGGTAAATGTAGTAAGCAGATTCAGAAGAATGTGCGTTGCAATAGTTATTCGGAGCAGGAGGTGGAGATTAGTGTATAACGTCCCATCGACAACGAAGCCTTTAGAGACGGAGTTATTCGGAGATGAAGAGTCTCACACAGGATAGAGTAGCATGGAGAGCTGCATCAAACCACTCTTCGGAATGAAGGCCACAGCAACATCAATACAGTTATAAATAATGCCAGCTCAGTTTAGAAATCGTAAGCGGATCATGCAACCACGATATCTTCTGAATGATCAGCAGTACCAGGAACACTGGATGGCATAGAAATCACACTTTGTTTTTTACTTATAGAACTATACGGAATTGTGGAATTCGAAGGAGATACCTTACAACACTCCCATGTGCTCTACTCTTTATTAAACTATGTAGAAACCAGGAACGCATATTCAGTGTGTTTTAGGCGCACGCCCTGTCAAATTTTTTCCATTTTATGAATACTTCATTTCTGAAATCCTTGGAAAGTAATTAGCAGAGGCACAGGGAACGGTGTCCGGACATTTGCCACGCCGGACATTTGCCACGATTTTACCTGCTCTGAAGGGTTGGGTCCTTTGTCTCCCCGCCCCCCCCTCCTTCCTCCTCCTCCTCCTCACCCACCCGCCCAGTTTGCTTTTGAAGTTCCTAACGTGACCATCAGTATGGAAGTTATTACAACGAACAAGGGCAGGCCTCCTGCTCATTACAAAGGTTACGCATATCTTAAACAGAGGGACTCTAAAGAAGGTGTTGTTACATGGATGTGCTTACGCCGAAAAGCGGATCATTGCAAGGGAAAGCTGCTTTCAAGGAAAAGGGATGTGTTGAACGTATTAGAACATCTCTGTGGACCACCTGACGATGCGGCTCTGGAATTGAAAAAGCAAGTGGAAAGGGCGAAGAGAAGGTCTCGAGAAGAAACTACACAGTTATCGGAGATATACGCGGATGAAATGGGAAATATACATAATAAAGTTTGTGACTTTGTTACAGTGATGCCTAATTCAGAATCTATGAAGAGAACCATGCGTCGTCGATGGAGTCAAGAGCGGGGGAACCAACAAGAGTCTAAGAAGTCTTATGAAATTGATGAAGATCTATTAAAAATGGGAGATGGTAGTAGTTTTCTTCTGGAAGACGATAGATTAGAGGTGAGAATAATGATTTTTAGTGGAAGCAAAGGAAAAGAAAGTTTAAAAACATGTTTCCATTTTTTTATGGATGGAACATTTAAGAGATGCAGCAAGCAGTTTGCACAGATTTACACCATACACGTAGACTTAGGGAGCCCGATTAAAGAAACAAACATTCTTCCTACTGTATTTGCACTGCTCCCTAATAAGAAGAAAGACACAGATGTTCGTCTGTTTCGTCTGATAAAACAGGCAGTCTCTGAGTGGTGTCCTAAACAAGTAAAGGTGGACTTTGAGACAGCTGCGATATCAGCCATTCGTCAAGATTTTCCCACAACTGAAATAAATGGATTCTATTTCCATATGAAGAAGAGTTTATGGAAAAGAATTCGAGTTCTCGGTCTAACTGAGGAGTACCGCTAGAACGAGGATTTAAGACTTCTCGTCAGCATGTGTGCAGCGCTGGCAGTTGTAAAACCGGAGGACATAAGCAATGGATGGATTGAGATTCATGCAGAAGCTCCTGATAACGGAAGGTTCTCTCAATTTTTTTGTCTACTTTGTGGATAACTGGCTAGATAATGAGGATATCGCAATAGAAATGTGGGACTGTTACGGAAAAAGGCACCGAACGACGAATGCTGTTGAAGGGTGGCACAACAAATTAAATAGTATTATTGGAAACTCTCACCCTAGAATCAACTATTTGTTGGAGTGCTTGAAAAAGGAAGCAGAGCTTACAAACTGCATGTACATGAAATTGGAAATGAATCTTGAAGGTAAGAAGACGAAGAAGAAGTACTTGAAGATAGAGAGAATCGTAAAGAATTATGAAGAGACTGGCAACATTAGGCCTTGCTTGAAAGCCATTGCCCATATTCAGAAACTGGACTAAAATACGTTAAAAATAATGTATTAAAAACTATGAAGACCACTGAGTCCTCACAGATTACTGAGATAAAATTATTAAAACATTGAAGCAGCATTATCGGAGCTAATATTAAGTTGTAATTGTAAATAGATTGTACATTAGTTCAGCTTGTTTAGGCTGATTTTACACACACCAGAATGGTAAATGGTCATTTATCTTTTTCACGGTCCAAAGCCTGTGCAAAGTATGATGCGAATCAGCCTTCAATGTAAAAATTATAAAGTGTTTCAAGCCTCACAAAAGTATCCCTATTGTTGTCACGTTAAGATAACTTTTTTCTACCTTCCAGTATTATGGCCATACTATTAAATAATTGTGAGTTCTAAAATTATTTTCTGAAACTTCAGAATCGCAACTATCACCTAAAATATCACGGTTTGTTAAACTGATAGTATACGCTTTTGTAAAAGAAAATGGGAACTGAACCTTTGAATTGCACCTAAAATTGACATCCCAAAACTGGTTTGATCCTAAGGTTGTCAATTTCGGCACCTCAAAATTTTTTATTTAAGTTTAGCTGCTAACATTTATAGTAGACACAAATCTACATAAGTAGGCTACATCTAAATACAGTCCTTTAAAAATTAAAATTTCTTACTAAATTGTTGATTATCTGTAAACAGGTCAGTAAAAGCAAGGAGCTTACTACTGAAAATTAGTTGTTCCTAAAGAACATCAGAAACAAATGTATCAGACCTACACTCCTGGAAATTGAAATAAGAACACCGTGAATTCATTGTCCCAGGAAGGGGAAACTTTATTGACACATTCCTGGGGTCAGATACATCACATGATCACACTGACAGAACCACAGGCACATAGACACAGGCAACAGAGCATGCACAATGTCGGCGCTAGTACAGTGTATATCCACCTTTCGCAGCAATGCAGGCTGCTATTCTCCCATGGAGACGATCGTAGAGATGCTGGATGTAGTCCTGTGGAACGGCTTGCCATGCCATTTCCACCTGGCGCCTCAGTTGGACCAGCGTTCGTGCTGGACGTGCAGACCGCGTGAGACGACGCTTCATCCAGTCCCAAACATGCTCAGTGGGGGACAGATCCGGAGATCTTGCTGGCCAGGGTAGTTGACTTACACCTTCTAGAGCACGTTGGGTGGCACGGGATACATGCGGACGTGCATTGTCCTGTTGGAACAGCAAGTTCCCTTGCCGGTCTAGGAATGGTAGAACGATGGGTTCGATGACGGTTTGGATGTACCGTGCACTATTCAGTGTCCCCTCGACGATCACCAGTGGTGTACGGCCAGTGTAGGAGATCGCTCCCCACACCATGATGCCTGGTGTTGGCCCTGTGTGCCTCGGTCGTATGCAGTCCTGATTGTGGCGCTCACCTGCACGGCGCCAAACACGCATACGACCATCATTGGCGCCAAGGCAGAAGCGACTCTCATCGCTGAAGACGACACGTCTCCATTCGTCCCTCCATTCACGCCTGTCGCGACACCACTGGAGGCGGGCTGCACGATGTTGGGGCGTGAGCGGAAGACGGCCTAACGGTGTGCGGGACCGTAGCCCAGCTTCATGGAGACGGTTGCGAATGGTCCTCGCCGATACCCCAGGAGCAACAGTGTCCCTAATTTGCTGGGAAGTGGCGGTGCGGTCCCCTACGGCACTACATAGGATCCTACGGTCTTGGCGTGCATCCGTGCGTCGCTGCGGTCCGGTCCCAGGTCGACGGGCATGCGCACCTTCCGCCGACCACTGGCGACAACATCGATGTACTGTGGAGACCTCACGCCCCACGTGTTGAGCAATTCGGCGGTACGTCCACCCGGCCTCCCGCATGACCGAGCGGGGTGGCGCAGTGGTTAGACACTGGACTCGCATTCGGGAGGACGACGGTTCAATCCCGCGTCCGGCCATCCTGATTTAGGTTTTCCGTGATTTCCCTAAATCACTCCAGGCAAATGCCGGGATGGTTCCTCTGAAAGGGCACGGCCGCCTTCCTTCCCAATCCTTCCCTAATCCGATGAGACCGATGACCACGCTGTCTGGTCTCCTTCCCCAAACCAACCAACCAACCAACCTCCCGCATGCCCACTATACGCCCTCGCTCAAAGTCCGTCAACTGCACATACGGTTCACGTCCACGCTGTCGCGGCATGCTACCAGTGTTAAAGACTGCGATGGAGCTCCGTATGCCACGGCAAACTGGCTAACACTGACGGCGGCGGTGCACAAATGCTGCGCAGCTAGCGCCATTCGACGGCCAACACCGCGGTTCCTGGTGTGTCCGCTGTGCCGTGCGTGTGATCATTGCTTGTACAGCCCTCTCGCAGTGTCCGGAGCAAGTATGGTGGGTCTGACACATCGGTGTCAATGTGTTCTTTTTTCCATTTCCAGGAGTGTACTTTTCTTATACATTAGAGACTTTTTGAAAAGATATTTGATCATTTCCTCTGTCACTGACAGTGTAATTTCAGTTGCTTTGCAACACCAGGGATATCTACTTCTAAATTATGTTTTCAGCTGTTCTCATTTCGAATTCTGGAATATTTACTTCGTCTTCTTTGGTGAAGGAATTTTGGAAAATGCATTTACTAACTCCACTTTAGTGGCAGCAGTAAAGGTACTTACTGAGCATTTCCGCTGGTTTACTTCACATGGGACCTGTATCTCTTTGGATTTTCCGCCACATTTATAGAGCGAGTTTCGTTGTGTAAACTATTAAATGCATCTCGCACCAAATTTCGAGCCTCAGTAAAACTTCACCAATCTTGGAGATTTTGCGTTCGTCTAAATTATACGTGCTTTTTGCGGTGCTCCTGCAACAGCTTTCTGTCGTGTTTTGTGTACCATGGGGGATCAGTTCCGTCTCTTATTAATTTATTTGGTATGAATATCTCGAGTGCTGTTGATACTATTTCTTTGAACTTAATTCACATATGGTCTTCATTTACATAGTTTGGAAGGATTGGACGTCTTAGAAAGACGTCACCCGAATTTTTAGCTGCTTTTATAAATAGATATGTTTCGCGTTTAGTTTCGGTGAATTTCTTTGTTACGGAAGTGAGCCTCGTTACGACTGTGTGTCCATTAATCCCTGTATCCGTCGTGATGCTCAGGATTATTTGCGGCTGCAAGGTCAAGTGTGTTTTCGTAACCATTTACAATTTGAATGGCCTCGTCAACTAAACTAATTGTTAAAAATAATTTTTAAAAAATCATTGAGAACAATTACGGAAGTTGTTTTCTATTTACAATAGGGTACGAAAATGTATTTTTGTCAACATGCGGAGGGTAGATTGAGGTAACTGCCAACTATAATTGTATGGGTAGGGTACCTATTTGTGATGAGACTCAAGTTTTCTTTGTGCTATTCAGCAGCTGTTTCATCTGAGACAGGGGGTCGGTAAAAGGAGCCAGTTATTAATTTATTCCGGTTGTCGAATATAACCTCTGCCCATACTAAGTCACAGGAACTATCTGCTTCAAAGTCGATTGTGAGCTTACATTATTTTTCCTTTGGTTGTTCTTCTTGTTTCTGTTGTAGTGCAGATAATTACAATTACGGCTTTTCCCCCCAGAACCTAAGATGCTTTCTCTGTGACCCTGTAAACACCAGAGCTTAACTATGTAGAACAACAACGTACGTTACAAGCGTAGCATTCTGTATTACTTCATTTCCCTATTTCTAACATTTTAAAATTGTAAGTCGACCTTAGATGACATGTCAGTCATAGATGTTCTTATCTCTATTTAGTGAACGTGTTTTCAGTTACGTTTTGAACATTGTCCCGCTACACTTTATTAACTAATGTTTTAGAGAGTAAATTAATATGGAGTATGTCAAAAAAATGTGTGTGAAATCTTATGGGACTTAACTGCTAAGGTCATCAGTCCCTAAGCTTACACACTACTTAACCTAAATTATCCTAAGGACAAACACACACACCCATGCCCGAGGGAGGACTCGAACCTCCGCCGGGACCAGCCGCACAGTCCGCGACTACAGCGCCTAAGACCGCTCGGCTAATCCCGCGCGGCTGGAGTATGTCGTTCTTTTTTTCAAACATTCTTTCCCTGTTGTCTTTTGGGTATGTAGTTGTAGTAATTAAAGTAGGCACAAATGCAGTGATCGAAAAGAAATGATTAGCGTACATTCGCATTCTCATTACATCGTTCCTTTCTTGTTGCTCCCATGCCGATGGACTGTTTCTATCGCAATCAGTAAGCGTGAAAGGAAGCTACCGTACAGACACAGGAATCTATATTTATACTTGGCAGAACTAATTACATACTGACATAATCGTCGGTATTGCTTTCGTTTCCCAAAAGTTATAAATATTTCGATTTCGTAAAAGAAGCTCTGTATTTGGCCAAGATGTCGATGAAGAAGGTCCCTTACGTACTGGTTGTATCGAGTAAGATGTGGAGACGGCGGTTTGAAAGCGGACAGAGGTAGTGCGGGGAAGGGCGTCCCTTACCTGCGGGATCGCTAGGCCAACTCAAGCTACCTGGCGAAGGGGCAAGTGTGGCAAATGTCCGGCGTGGCAAATGTCCGGCATTCCAGGGAACAGCAGTGTTTTCTGCTCCATTGCTGGTCACGAGTACGGTAATTGCGAGCTATGGCAGAAAACTAGCTCAGACACTTCCTCTAAGTGCTGCGGGGCGACAGCTGTATTCTTAGCAGACTCGGCCACTCGGGGTTAGAGGGAATAAGAGGCCACGTCGTCCGGCAGCAGGTAAGGGGAGCCTCGTGGAGGGGGCAAGCGTTCTGTGGCGAGGCCGTGCACATCATTGAGAAACCGTGTGCAAGAGAGGTGAGAAGGGAGGGGGTGCGACTTGACGTGACTGATGGTGTACCGAGGCCCACGAGAAAGACAGGCCGCGGCGCGTACGTAACGAATGTATGCCTAACTCTATCGCTCAGCTCACCAAACAAAATGCGTTTCTAAACATGTAAACTCGCAACAGGATGTGTACGTACTAACGAGAATTGCATCTTATACTGGACACTGCCATTATGAAGGCTAATTGATTAACAGTGCAACAACAAACTTTCGCAACTAAAGAAAACTACATATAATTAAAGCTATTTCTGAGTTATTCAAGGGATCCCTGAAACAAGAAATAAAATTAACAGACTTTGTAGCCATAATACGTGACAAAACTTCTGTAAACAAGTGCCAGCAGTTCTGCGCTATGTCTTGAAGGCAATGTGAGTGAAATATTCGTTGGTCTTACGGACGTCAGTGTAGAGAGAACAGCTAATGGTCCATTTGTTCATGTTCAATGCTGAGCTGATGAATTTTCCATGGCAGAGAAGTTGGTTGGCCAGACGTATGATGGAGCATCAGTAATGGATGGTCGTCTCAGTGACTTGCAGAATAAGGTTTTGTCGAGATATCCGATTGCTCTCATTATTCACCGCAATAATATGTCAAAGACAGTTGTGATCACATGCCCCAACTAGGTGAAAAATCTCATCCAGGTTGGTCCACACAGTTGGAGAACACAGAGTAGAACTTGTAAGTAGGCTGTTTAGGTTTTCTTATTGGTAACGCCACGTAGCGCTCTGTATGAAAAATGACTGGCTGTGCTGTGTGCAGTCTGTGGCTAGTTGCATTGTTGTCTGCCATTGTAGCGTTGGGCAGTTGGCTGTTAACAGCGCGTAGCGTCGCGCAGTTGGAGGTGAGCCGCCAGCAGTGGTGGATGTGGGGAGAGAAATGGCGGAGTTTTGAAATTTGTAAGACTGGACGTCATGAACTGCTACGTTGTGCAGCAGAGTCATTCGAAGTTTTGAAGAATACTGGTAAGTAGGTCATCACAGAGCAAACCCACTGTAGTCCTGGTAGAGATTACGGTATTGGTGGGCCACCAGAGGTGCAGACCCACTGCAGTTCTTGTAGAAATAATGGTATTGGTGGGTCATCAAAGATGCAGACCCGCTGTAGTCCTTGTAGAAATAATGGTATTGGTGGGTCATCAAAGATGCAGACCCACTGTAGTCCTTGTAGATATGGCCAGCAGCCATCTGTTGTGACTGTGCAGGTGCACAATCACCATTGAAGAGTCTTGCGGATAATATAGCAAGTCCATAACCACCACTTGTGAACTCACAAAGTTTCTGGAATTGTCCTTAGAACCAGCAATGCTGTTATCCAGTCCCTTGCTGAATTAGTAACACACGTGCAAACACTAAGAGTCTCTACTTCTCACATACTGTCCATATACTATGACCAACAGAAACGTGTGCAGTGAAATGTAACTTACAAGTTACTTAATTTGATGAACTGGTGTCAATTACAATTTTATAACATGAGAATACAATTACAAAGGTACAAAATACATCATTAAAGAACATAACAATACAGATAACATTTGTAGTAAAACAGGGTTTACAAAAGAATAGAAATAGACATATACATCAGTGTTACAGGAATAATGACATAAGTAAATACATGAAAGGTCAGAATAACTTTTGAAACATCAACTTCACACTTGAGCATTAAAACAAAACAGAATAAATAATGTCTAAACATCTTTACAAAGAAAATAACGTATTATTTGAAAAATTCTACAACATAAATCTTATTGATTCCAGAATGAGATTTTCACTCTGCAGCGGAGTGTGCGCTGATATGAAACTTCCTGGCAGATTAAAACTGTGTGCCCGACCGAGACTCGAACTCGGGACCTTTGCCTTTCGCGGGCAAGCGCTCTACCAACTGAGCTGCCGAAGCACGACTCACGTCCGGTACTCACAGCTTTACTTCTGCCAGTACCTCGTCTCCTACCTTCCAAACTTTACAGAAGCTCTCCTGTGAAACATGCAGAACTAGCACTCCTGAAAGAAAGGATATGCGGAGACATGGCTTAGCCACAGCCTGGGGGATGTTTCCAGAATGAGATTTTCACTCTGCAGCGGAGTGTGCGCTGATATGAAACTTCCTGGCAGATTAAAACTGTGTGCCCGACCGAGACTCGAACTCGGGACCTTTGCCTTTCGCGGGCAAGCGCTCTACCAACTGAGCTACCGAAGCACGACTCACGTCCGGTACTCACAGCTTTACTTCTGCCAGTACCTCGTCTCCTACCTTCCAAACTTTACAGAAGCTCTCCTGCGAAACATGCAGAACTAGCACTCCTGAAAGAAAGGACATGCGGAGACATGGCTTAGCCACAGCCTGGGGGATGTTTCCAGAATGAGATTTTCACTCTGCAGCGGAGTGTGCGCTGATATGAAACTTCCTGGCAGATTAAAACTGTGTGCCCGACCGAGACTCGAACTCGGGACCTTTGCCTTTCGCGGGCAAGCGCTCTACCAACTGAGCTACCGAAGCACGACTCACGTCCGGTACTCACAGCTTTACTTCTGCCAGTACCTCGTCTCCTACCTTCCAAACTTTACAGAAGCTCTCCTGCGAAACATGCAGAACTAGCACTCCTGAAAGAAAGGATATGCGGAGACACGGCTTAGCCACAGCCTGGGGGATGTTTCCAGAATGAGATTTTCACTCTGCAGCGGAGTGTGCGCTGATATGAAACTTCCTGGCAGATTAAAACTGTGTGCCCGACCGAGATTCGAACTCGGGACCTTTGCCTTTCGCGGGCAAGCGCTCTACCAACTGAGCTACCGAAGCACGACTCACGTCCGGTACTCACAGCTTTACTTCTGCCAGTACCTCGTCTCCTATAACTCCGCACTCCGCTGCAGAGTGAAAATCTCATTCTGGAAACATCCCCCAGGCTGTGGCTAAGCCATGTCTCCGCATATCCTTTCTTTCAGGAGTGCTAGTTCTGCATGTTTCGCAGGAGAGCTTCTGTAAAGTTTGGAAGGTAGGAGACGAGGTACTGGCAGAAGTAAAGCTGTGAGTACCGGACGTGAGTCGTGCTTCGGTAGCTCAGTTGGTAGAGCGCTTGCCCGCGAAAGGCAAAGGTCCCGAGTTCGAGTCTCGGTCGGGCACACAGTTTTAATCTGCCAGGAAGTTTCATATCAGCGCACACTCCGCTGCAGAGTGAAAATCTCATTCTGGAAACATCCCCCAGGCTGTGGCTAAGCCATGTCTCCGCATATCCTTTCTTTCAGGAGTGCTAGTTCTGCATGTTTCGCAGGAGAGCTTCTGTAAAGTTTGGAAGGTAGGAGACGAGGTACTGGCAGAAGTAAAGCTGTGAGTACCGGACGTGAGTCGTGCTTCGGTAGCTCAGTTGGTAGAGCGCTTGCCCGCGAAAGGCAAAGGTCCCGAGTTCGAGTCTCGGTCGGGCACACAGTTTTAATCTGCCAGGAAGTTTCATAAATCTTATTAGCTAAACACTTAACGACAGGAAAAAGACAAACACACAAGGGAACACAAACATATAGCAGAATAACACAAGAGGAAAGGGCAGGGTTTGTTTTCAGTGTAACATTTGGTACTGCAGTCCAATCTAAAACTTCACTCCATGGATCTTTCGTCTTATTTCAACATTTGTTTCCACCAAAAAAATCCTATCCAAGCATGCTTTATGTATTTATATGTTCACATATTTCTTACCTCATTATTTATTTTCCATTATCTTACCTCATCATTTATTTCCAAGAAAATCCTACGTAAACCTGTTGTCCCTAAACCCTACTTTTTTGCTCATATCCTCTTTCAAAATACTGTTTTGGCCAAACCATTTTCTTATAGCTTCTCAATGCACATCTTCCAATTCATCACAACTCGTTCTCTCAGATAGCCTATCCCATCTTAAGCTAACTTAAGTCTACTGAGCTCAGATGCTAAACTAAGGTACGAGGCAATGCAGCAGCACAAAACAATTAACACAAACAGCAATGACAAAAAAAATGGAAAATTGCAAAGCAAGCTACAGTAAATCTAAATTAGCAAGCAATGCAACATTACAACTAATATGAGCCAATGTGCAGCAACAAGAAAAATAAATCAGTAGTAAAACTAGCTTAACAGAGTAATACAAAGTGAAATTTAGTAGCACTATGCTGGCAAACAGCAGCAGCAAATGCAATAACTTATATCTGAACATGACATAGCTCAAGCAGAAAAAATATTACACTAAAGACAACAATGCAGACAAGGGAAATGTCTCTGTAATTAAAGTGGTGCACCACAAGAAGTTATTCTACCAAAAAAATTACCAAGTAGTTGAAAAGAAAATTCCGTATGCAATTCCTGTGAAGGGAAATGTCTTTTTATGCTCCTACGTTTTTTTGAATAGATCATAAAATTATTTACTGGATCTGTAGGCATAAAATATTTATATTAGTACATCTATTAAATTTTATTTTAACCAATGCTGCAGTGCAGCTAGAAACTAGATATTAAACAAAATGAGTAAATAAATACATAAAGCAAGCCATATGGCATTTCTCTCAACTAGCAAGACAATAGCCATGAAATGTTTCTCATCGTTTCATTAGGCATTTTAGTAAATATCATAAATTAAGAGCTCCACAGTGTAATAATATGTTTTCAAGTTTGAGCGTGTCGTATTTGCGATGGTTTCGACAAAGAAATGTCAATAGCGAGGATAATGGCTTCTTTTTTTTTTCTACCTATGCCTCTGAAAGGCACACACTAATGGCTTTTTTCCAGGCAGGTGGTACAGCTGGGCGTCCACGACGCATTACGTGATGGTCACTTAACTTTCTTACGGAAATATTTACGACAGCAGTTTCCGCTACAGTGACAGTCTCATATAACAATTTCACAGGTCGAGAATTTGCGTTACAAATGTGTAGAAACAAAATCCTGTAAATATAACAGTGTCCAAAAATTTTTCGCCGGCATTGTGATACATTCACGCATTTACACACATTTCATAACTCTTAAAGTACGATTCTTGGTTTCCAACATCCTTTTTCACAAGTCAGAGTCCCTAACCACTGCTCATTATTCCTTACCTTATTACACATATACATATTCATCGACACTTCTTCAATATTTCATCATAATAAATACACAGCATAATCAAATTCCTCATATAGCATCAGCTTATTGATCATAAACATACCTCAACAGCAAAATACACATGGTCGTCATAATAATAACATCATAACACCTCAGTCGAATCACAAAATCGTCATAGCTTCCTCCAATAATATCAAAACCTAAAGAAAATTCTCTGCTCATTTCAATAGTGTCATCTACCTCAAACGTACTTTACGATGATGATCCCATACCAAATACATAATTCAAAGCTCACAATGGTTCCGAAAAAATATGAACAGTTCACAAAGTACAGACAAAATACAATTTCATAAGTGTGACGTTACCCAACTGTGTAAATGAGTAAACATGTGTCACTGATGTAGTAAAAAAAATGTTTATCTCTCAGTTAAATGATCAGATAGCTGTGTAATTTGTGTGTTAGAGAAATATGGTACCGATGTGTAAAGTTGTATAAGCAAATACCATATTAGCTAGGGCTCTTTGTGCTTGCCAAACACAGGGTACACAAAGTAAGCGTGTACCCCCCTGCGAAAGCAGTGTGTTAGCGCCGCCGAGTAATGAATTAACTAATGTTCAAAGTAGCAATTTGGTAATTGTGCATAGGGAAATGGAGCGGGCTGCAAATAATGGTGTGGGCAGTGAAACAGGTAGTGAACAGGGAAGCATTATCGATCGATCGGTCGGCAACAGCTCGCCTCAGGAATTGGGAATGACAGAACACAATATTGCAAATATTGTAGACTCAGGTTTTGGGTTCTCACCGTTTTCTCTAATGAGTCAAGACACATTTTCCGCTTGTCAAAATGTGAATGTTGCCGCTGCAAATGCACTGCCAAAAAGCATGGAGAAACACAATCCAGACACTAATACATTATTATTGCAATTAATGCAACAAATGGAACAAAATCAGAGACAAACACAGCAAAAGCTTCAAAAGTTAGACACAATGGAACAACACCAGAGACAAACACAGCAACAGTTAGACACAATGGAACAAAATCTTCAAAAGTTAGATACAATGGAACAAAATCTTCGGAAGTTAGACACCACACTTGAACAAACATGTGAAGATTTAACTACTGAGTTACATAACATTGAATCGAAATGCCTAAAAGTCTGTAATGACGTAAAAACACAAATTTGTGAGCATTTCCAACCTATTTTTTCGCGTCATGAAAATGCATTACAGAATCAGGAAGCAGCCATAAAATAACTGCAAATTATTGTTCATGAAAATCATGAGACCTTGCAAGCCAAAATTGACTCAGTTGCATCTACCGATTCGGTTACGCAACTTGCAAAAACTCAGGAAAACTTAAGGGACACAGTAGATACGATTTCAACACAAATGGACACTCTGAAACTTGGTTCAGAAAAACACACAGAGGAAATAATTCCACTATCGGATAAAGTAGCCTAACTTTCAGATCAGTTCACTAACTTATCTACAAAGGTAGATGATGATCTGAATGACACAAGACCTGTAGCCTTCACGGACACTGAAGAGTATGAACAAATTAGAAAATTCAAACAAAATCAAAATCAAATCAATACACAGTACAAAAGAGAAATTCGGGAAGTACAAGATCAGTTGGCACAAGTAATACAAGAATTACATATTTCAGAGGACACTCGCGCTCCAACACGGGAAGAGGGACATAGAAATACGGAACAACCACAAAATAATAACACAGGACATTTCGGAAATTATGAAAGAAATTGGCAAGGTGCACCGAATTTTGAAATGGAACCGCCGAAACGACGTAACAATGACCGATATGAGACTCGCCGACATGATGATTTTGACTATAAGCTGTTTATTACTACTCGTAAATTCAAAACATTTAAGAATTCCGGCAACGACATTCATCCACAAGCGTGGCTCCATCAATTCTCTCATTGTTTTCCTCCCAACTGGTCATTAGAGCACAGATTAGAATTTATGTGTGGCTATTTAGAGAATGAACCAGCTGTAAGAATGTGATCGGTCATTCACGATTGCCACAGTGAAGGAGAATTTTATCATGCCTTCCTCTCAGCATATTGGTCTCACGCTACACAAGACCGAGTAAAACATAGCATCGTAATGATGAAACATTTCGAACAATCTGAATTCTCCAGTCTTGTGAAATATTTTGAAGACATGTTGCACAAGAATCAGTACCTGTCAAACCCATACAGCCCCTCAGAACTCATCTGCATTTGCTTAATCAAATTACCTGAACATTTACGACATATTATTTTGGCAGGACGTTGCGAAGACGACATTGAAGCTTTTCAGGGACTCTTACGAGAATTAGAAATTGACATTGACAATCGCGGGACGCGAAAACAGGAGCACAACAATTACAGCTCACATCTGTCACAATTCCGTGATGACAGAAATAATACACGACAAGGCTATTCTTACAACGTAAATCGTGACCAGAACAGACACCACCCGTATGACAACCGTTGGCACAGTAGTAATAGTTACAGAGAAAGGTTGCACTTCCGTAGTAATGAATCTGACAGAGACAATCATAGAAACAGACAATATTGCAACCAGAACTATTATTATCACGGGGGACAGAACAACTTCCACAATGCAATGATAATTCAGGGAGAAATTTTCCACCACTTAACCGACAAGAAAGAAACTACAGGAACTACCGACATGACGACAGACGATATAATCATAACGACAGACCTGAATTTCATCAGAACTGGCGGGTTTCAAAGAGGGCAGGGCCCTCTCGACAAGGTGAATTTGTAGCAATTAGACCTCCAAATCCCAATAACGACGTGCGCCAACAAAACAGACAATGACTCACAGCGCAGGCAGCCACGTGCGCCGGCTCGGCTTGAGGAAAATAACATAGACGCTAACCTTGAGAAAAATTCCAGTATTCCTTACCGACGTATACCACATGAAAATTGCGTTCAAGGTGAAAGGGTAAAAGATTGCACATGTAAAACAGTTTATTGAGAGACAATTCGCTTTTTAACTTTGTCTTTGCCATAAAATTTTTCACTTCACGTTACTAGTACTGTTTGTCACACTTAGAAACTGTTAACATGTAACTATGTTTTAAAATAAACTATCCAGTCTATAACCTAGGGAACATATTTAGACAGTAATTACGAATGCATTGTTATAGTGAACAGACGACACAGTGTTATTGTGTGTGTACATTCTTGCTTGTTAGTGGCATGATTACGTAACGAATATACGGTTTACATACTGAGAACATACACTGCTAAAGAGATTTTAATGCAACATTTTGGTACTTGAAAAAATACTCTTTATTTGAAGTACATTCTGTGAGATTAAAGATTACTTAGCATTTGGTTTCTTTCATAGCTACACGATTTTATCACGATGCTACTAATGAGTGACAATTTACAATGTTGCTTTTGCAGTGCTTCTGTTTTATATCTGCACAGTTTTTCTGTATTATTCTGGAAAGTAAAACATGTTTTAGTAGTAACTTTTGTGGTATAGCTACAATGAGACAGCCTTTTCTGTAGCACAACAATACGTTACATTATAGTACTTTCTTGATCACGGTAAGGTATGCAATAACTACGATATCTATACGCAAGGCATTTCACTTTCGTTTATGATGAGGTAAGTACATTGACTTCAGCAGAACTTTGCTTACAGAGGACGATAACTACGACACTTCCCCAGAGATTATCTTACAACAAGAGCACAGTTTAGCGCTACAGGACACGCATTTGAGTGATTAATTTTGTACTTAAGACATTTACTTTTAAAGATTTTTGAATTACAAAGAAAATTTTCTGTGATATATTTCATTCCATTGCTGTAATCTGTAACACCTGAGGGTATAATTACATTAATCCTCAGGGGGGTACACACTTACTTTGTGTACCATGTGTGTGGCAAGCACAAGGAGCCCTAGCTAATATGGTATTTGCTTATACAACTTTACACATCGGTACCATATTTCTCTAACACAGAATTACACAGCTATCTGATCATTTAACTGAGAGAGACAAACTTTTTACTACGGCAGTGACAGATGTTTACGTAATTACACCGTTGGATAACTTCACACTTACGAAATTGTTTTTTGTCTGTACTTTGTCAACTGCTCATATTTTTTCGGACCCATTGTGATATTATGAGAGCTTTGAATGGTATATTTGGTATGGAATCACGATTTTTAAAGTACATTTGAGGCAGATGACACTTTTGACATGAGCAGAGAATTTTTTTTAGGTTTTGAAATTATTGGAGGAAGCTACGACGAGTTTGAGAGTTGACTGAGGTGTTATAATGTTATTATTACGATGACTATTATGATGTTGCGGTATGTTTATGATCAATAAGCTGATGCTATATGAGTTATTTGATTATGCTACATATTTATTATGATGAAATATTGAAGAAGTGTCGACGAATACGTATATGAACAATGAGGAGTGGTTAGGGACTCTAACTTGTGAAAAAGGATGTTGGAAACCAAGAATCGTACTTTAAGAGTTATGAAGTGTGTGTAAATGCGTGACTGTATCACAATGCCGACGAAAACTTTTGAACACTGTTATATTCATAGTATTTTGTTTCTACACATTTGCAACGCAAATTCTCGACCTGTGAAATTTTTTATATGAGGCTGTCACTGTAATGCAACCTGGTGTCGTAAATATTTCAGTAAGAAAGTTAAGTGACCACCTTCACGTAATGAGTCATGGGCATCCAGCTGCGCGACAGTCGCCTGAAAAAAAGCCGTTAGTGTGTGCCTTTCAGAGGCGCAGGTGAAAAAAAAAAGAAGCCATTATCCTCGCTATTGACATTCCTTTGTAGAAAGCATCGCAAATACGACACGCTCAAACTTTAAAACATATGATTATACTGTGGAGCTCTTCATTTACGATATTTACTAAAATGCCTAATGAAACGATGGGAAACATTTCACGGCTATTGGCTTGCTAGTTGAGAGAAATGCCATATGGCTTGCTTTATGTATTTATTTACTCATTTTGTTTAATATCTAGTTCCTAGCTGCACTGCAGCATTGGTTAAAATTAAATATTGTAGATGTACTAACATAAATATTTTATGCCTACAGATCCACTAAAAAATAACTTTATGATGGATGTACTCCAAAAAAAAATGAGGGAGCACAAAAAGACATTTCCACTTCACAGGAATTGCATACATAATTTTTGTCAGTGACTTGGTAACTTGTCTGCTAGAGCAAGTTACAGTGGTGCATCACTCTAGTGTTAAAATGTGACATAGGTATTAAACATAGCCATTTTTACTGTAATATTTTTTCTGCTTCAGCTTTCTCATGTTTAGATATAAGTTATTGCATTTGCTGCTGCTGTTTGCCAGGCATAGTGTTACTGAATTTGACTTTGTGTTACTCTGCTAAGCCAGTTAACTACTGATTTATTTTTCTTGTTTGCTGCTCATTGCCTTATATTAGTTGTAATATTGTTGCTTACTTTGCCAATTTGTATTTTTTTGTCCTTGCTGTTTGTGTTAATTTGTTATGTGCTGCTGCATTGTCTCGTCCCTTGGTATATATGTCTCAGCTCAGTAGATTTAAGTTAGCTTAAGAGGGGGTAGACTATATAAGAAACTAACTATGATGAATTGAAATAAATGCATTGAGAAGCTATAAGAAAATGGTTTGGCCAAAAAAAGTATTTTGAAAGAGGATATGAGCAAAAAAGTAGGGTTTAGGGACAACAGGTTTAAGTAGGATTTTCTTGGAAATAAATAATAGGTAAGATAATGGAAAATAAATAATGAGGTAAGAAATATGTGAACATACAAATACAGAAAGCCTGCTTGGATAGGATTTTTTTGGTGGAAACAAATGTTGAAATAAGACGAAAGATCTATGGAATGAAGTTTTAGGTTGGACTGCAGTACCAAATGTGACACTGAAAACAAACCCTGTCCTGTATTTTTGTGTTATTACGCTACGTATATTTGTGTTTTTCCTGTCTTTATGTGTTTAGCTAATATGATTTATGTTGTAGAATTTTTCTAATACTCAGCTACATGAACTATGATGAGGCATACTGTTATCCTCAAATATAATTTGCATTAATAATATGTTATTTACTTTGTAAAGATGTTAGACATTATTAATTCTGTTCTGTTTTAATGCTCATGTGTGAAGTTGATGTTTCAATAATTATTCTGATCTTTTATTTATTTACTTATGTCATAATTCTTGTAACACTGATGTATATGTATATTTCTATTCTTTTGTAAACCCTGTTTTACTACAAATGTTATCTGTACTATTATATTCTTTAATGATGTATTTTGTACCTTTGTAATTGTATTCTTATGTTATAAAATTGTAATTGACACCAGTTCATCAAATTAAGTAACTTGTAAGTTACATTTCACTGCACACGTTTCTGTTGGTCATAGTATATGGACAGTATGTGAGAAGCAGAGACTCTCAGTGTTTGCACGTATGTTACTAATTCAGCAAGGGACTGGATAACAGCATTGCTGGTTCTAAGGACAATTCCAAAAACTTTGTGAGTGCACAAGTGGTGGTTATGGACTTGCTATATTATCCGCAAGAGTCTTCAATGGTGATTGTGCACCTGCACAGTCACAACAGATGGCTGCTGGCCATCTCTACAAGGACTACAGTCGGTCTGCATCTTTGATGACCCACCAATACCATTATTTCTACAAGGACTACAGTAGGTCTACACCTTTGCTGACTCACCAGTACCATTATTTCTACAAGGACTGCAGTGGGTCTGCACCTCTGGTGGCCCACCAATACCACAAGCTCTACCAGGACTGCAGTGGGTCTGCACCTCTGATGGCCCACCAATACTGTAATCTCTACCAGGACTACAGTAGGTCTACTCTGTGATGACCTACCTACCAATATTCTTCAAACTTTCGAATGACTCTGCTGTGGGTTTGCTCTGTTGTGGCCCATTACCTGTCTGCATGTCAAGAGTCAGCACTGTCTTTCCGTTGGAAGGACAACACTACTTCTTCAAGACTGCATCGAAATCCACTACTTCCGTGTGCATTTTCTTTTACTGCTCAGACTTTGAGAAAAACACTGCAATTTTACTGTGATGATCAGGACTGTCTTTATGGACTGTGAGAAAATTTTAGCATTTGACCAACATTGTATCAATAAGTGTGTGCATTTGATATCTTTGTTATTGTAATTATGAAAAATTTTGTCAAATCTGTATTGGCCAGTGCCCAAAACAATTTGTAAAATTTTTTGTGGGGAGCATGGGGGCTATGTAAGTAGGCTGTTTAGGTTTTCTTATTGGTAACGCCACGTAGCGCTCTGTATGAAAAATGACTGGCTGTGCTGTGTGCAGTCTGTGGCTAGTTTGTATTGTTGTCTGCCATTGTAGTGTTGGGCAGCTGGATGTTAACAGCGCGTAGCGTCGCGCAGTTGGAGGTGAGCCGCCAGCAGTGGTGGATGTGGGGAGAGAAATGGCGGAGTTTTGAAATTTGAAAGACTGGACGTCATGAACTGCTATGTATATTATGATTTTGCAACACTATTAAGGTAAATACATTGTTTGTTCTCTATTAAAAAATCTTTCATTTGCTAACTATGCCTATCAGTAGTTAGTGCCTTCCGTAGTTTGAATCTTTTATTTAGCTGGCAGTAGTGGCGCTCGCTGTATTGCAGTAGTTCAAGTAACGAAGATTTTTGTGAGGTAAGTGATTTGTGAAAGGTATAGGTTAATGTTAGTCAGGGCCATTCTTTTGTAGGGATTTTTGAAAGTCAGATTGCGTTGCGCTAAAAATATTGTGTGTTAGTTTAAGCACAGTTATGTATAATTTTTATAAGGGGACGTTTCAAACTGTTACAAATCTTTGACAGTGATAATTGAGACATCGTTGCAGTGCTGAAGTCTCAGGGTTTTTTGGCTTTTCTGAATACTTTTCAGTCAGTTTTCTTGCGGGAAATATTTTCTAAGTATTTCAAAAAAATGGTTCAAATGGCTCTGAGCACTATGGGATTTAACATCTATGGTCATCAGCCCCCTAGAACGTAGAACTACTTAAACCTAACTAACCTAAGGACAGCACACAACACCCAGTCATCACGAGGCAGAGAAAATCCCTGACCCCGTCGGGAATCGAACCCGGGAACCCGGGCGTGGGAAGCGAGAACGCTACCGCACGACCACGAGCTGCGGACTAAGTATTTCAGTTACACAGATGTCTTGTATAACAAACTGCAATTGAAAAACTATGATGCCGTATATTACAGCAAGAAGATTAAGGAGATTTCAGTACAACTGTAATTTGACAGGGAGCATACTTTCGACATTTATTGGAAATCATCTGTGAGTCAAAACTGTCACTCAGATTGTAAAGAGAGAGTGAAGAGGCTGCATTCACATGAAAAAGATATCAACATTTATCATCGCCTGTAGTTGGAAACAGTTGGTCACATTCTGTGTGAGACTGAATAACTTCAAAAAATGAACTCATTGTACGGTACAACTTCACCCGAATTCTCTTTGAAGAATGTTTATGAGGTAGTTTCATTAACGAATGAGCATGGCCTAATTTCATGGTTCAGTAAAGTGTATCAATTACCAACTTTGATACTGATAATTCCATGTGCTACATTTCCAGTGGAGTGATCTTTCTCTGCTTTTAAACAAATGTATACATCTCTAAGAAGGACTAAGTTGCAGGAAAGACTAAGCGGCTTAAGTCTACCGTCCACAGAGAAGCAAACCCTTATGAATCTGAGGAGCAACCCCCTGTTTTAAGACAACGTCATAAAAAATTCCTGTGCTTGTCCCAGGATAGAAGAATTCAGCTGATGAACAAGTGGGTTTTTGTGGGTAAATGTACCTATTGACAATTTTTTCTCAAAATGAATTCTGTAGCTGTATTCTGTTGCAAAACGAGACTGAAAAATGTGTCATTTCTGTGGAGAGTGTAACAAAAATCGATGTTATGATTCGCAACTCGTGTACCATTCTACATTTTCATGACTGGTCCTGAAAGGTCAGAGTGCCCCAGGGAAGTGTGGTAACACCGCTGTTATATTCTGTACATATAAATGATCTGGCGGACAGGTGAGCAGCAATCTGTGGCTGTTTGCTGATGATGCTGTGGTGTACGGAAAGTAGCTGTAATGATTAATGTGTGTAAATTCCTAAGGGACCAAACTGCTAAGGTCATCGGCCCCTAGACTTGCACACTAGTTAAACTAACTTACGCTGAGAACAACACACACACACAGACACACACACACACCCTTGCCTGAGGGAAGAGTCGAACCTCCGGTGGGAGGGGAAGCGCAATCCGTGACATGGCGCCTGAAACCGCGCGGCCACTCCGCGCGTCGGAGTAGCTGTAGTTGAGTGACTGTAGGAGGATACAAGATGACAGACAAAATATCTAGTTGATGTGATGAATGGAAGCTAGCTATAAATGAAGCAAAATGTACGTTAATGCAGGTGACTAGGAAAACCCAGCCCGCAATGTTCGATTACAGCATCAGTAGTGCGCTTCTTGAAACAGTCACGTCGATTAAATATCGAGGCGTAACATCGCAGACCGATATGAAATGGAACGAACACGTAAGAACGGTAGTAGCGAAAGCAAATGGTCGACTTCGGTTTACTGGGAGACTTTTAGGAAAGTGTGGTTCGCCTGTAAAGGAGGCCGCGTATAGAACACTAGTGTGACCCATTATCGAGTACTGCTCGGGTGTTTGGATTCACTATCAGGTCAAATTAAAGTAAGACGTCGAACCAGTTCAGAAGCGGGCTGCTAAATTTATTACTGGCAGGTTCGATAAAAACTCAAGTACTACAGAGATCCTTTGGGAACTCGAATGGGTATCCCTGGGGGGAAGGCGACGTTCTTTTCGAGGAACTCTATTGTGACAGTTTATGGAACAGGCATTTGAAGTTGACTGCAGAGCGACTCTCCTGATGCCGACGCGCATTTCGCTCCTATGGAGGCATACACTTTACTGAACCATGAAATTAGGCCATGCTCTTTCGTTAATGAAACTACTTCATACACATTCTTCAAAGAGAATTTTTCCTTCGCTCTGTTTGTGAATGGAACCCACAACCACGCCCTGTACAGTGGTTGCGGAGTATGTTTGTAGATGTAGGTTTGGAGGCATTACTATTCGCAGTTTCAGCCACAGTGTTGAGGCCCTATTCCCGATACCTACAACAATTTTGAAAGGTTGAAGCATGGCTGTCCAACGGTGCTGAGTTTGGAAAGACCTAAGACTGTAATTTTTCAACCATTTGATCGTACTTTCAAGAAAAGTAATATTCCATAGTTGTAAAACATCGTCCGCAGCTCGTTGTCGTGCGGTAGCGTTCTCGCTTCCCACGCCCGGGTTCCCGGGTTCGATTCCCGGCACGGTTAGGGATTTTCTCTGCCTCGTGATGACTGGGTGTTATGTGATGTCCTTAAGGTAGTTAGGTTTAAGTAGTTCTAAGTTCTAGGGGACTGATGACCATATATGTTAAGTCCCATGGTGCTCAGAGCCATTTGAATCAAATTTTGTAAAACATCCAAAGAATTGTTAAAATCTCAGAAACACCACAAACTAAAACAACAATATTGGAAAGTTCCTAGTTACTTCTGAAAAAAAAAAGAAAAGTGTACCTGTTACATGACGAATTTGTTTTTACCTAATTTTCCTTCACATTTTGTTTTTACAGACATGGAAAGTATTTCAGAGATTTAACCACTATGTTTTGAAATGTTATTGCAACAAACTACAACTATTGGCACATAAAACACTAATTTTAAAAGTAGACCCAATTCTTAAAGAGTATGTATCGTAACTTTTATCCAAAATGGTTTCATTTGGTAAAAACATTTACCATATCGTACTCTTATAGACTAAATGAACTGCATATGTTTTTGCAGATAGATTTCTTTGTGGAGAGAGTCCGCTTTGAACAAAACACAATTATTATTTTTCTTTTTATTCCATAGAGAAGCTTCGCTGAAGTACCAGCATCATCAGTGAGTTTTTTACTGTAGCCTATAACACAGGAAAAGAGCTTTTTACTACTTGTATAACTGTCGATTACATGCCTCGCTCAGGCCGCCCAAGGACTACTACTGCAGTGGATGACCGCGCCTACGGATTATGGCTCGGAGGAACCCTGACAGCAACGCCACCATGTTGAATAATGCTTTTCGTGCAGCCACAGGACGTCGTGTTACGACTCAAACTATGCACAATAGGCTGCATGATGCACAACTTCACTACCGACGTCCATGGCGAGGTCCATCTTTGCAACCACGACACCATGCAGCGCGGTATAGATGAGCCCAACAACATGCCGAATGGACCGGTCAGGACTGGCATCACGTTCTCTTCACTGATGAGTGTCCCATATGCCTTCAACCAGACAATCGTCGGACACGTGTTTGGAGGCAACCCGATCAGGCTGAACGCCTGAGACACACTGTCCAGCGAGTGCAGCAAGGTGAAGGTTCCCTCCTATTTTGGGGTGGCATCATGTGGGGCCGACGTACGCCGCTGGTGGTCATGGAAGGCGCCGCGGCGGCTGTACGATACGTGAATGCCATCCTCCGACCGACAGTGCCACCATAACGGCAGCACATTGGCGAGGCATTTGTCTTCATGGACGACAATTCGCGCCCCCATCATGCACATCTTATGAATGACTTCCGTCAGGATAACGACATCGCTCGACCAGAGTGGCCAGCATGTTCTCCAGACATCAACTCTATCGAACATACTTGGGATAGATTGAAAAGGGCTCTTTATGGGCGACGTGACTCACCAACCACTCTGAGGGATTTACGCCGAATCGCCGTTGAGGAGTGGGACAATCCGGATAAACAGTGCCTTGATGAACTTGTGGATAGTACGTCACGACGAATACAGGCATACGTCAATGCAAGAGGACGTGCTACTGGGTATTAGAGGTACCGGTGTGTACAGCAATCTGGACCACCACCTCTAAAAGTCTCGTAGTATGGTGGTACAACATGCAGTTTGTGGTTTTCATGAATAATAAAAAGGGCGGAAATGATGTTTATGTTGATCGCTATTCCAATTTTCCGTACAGGTTCCGGAACTCTCGGATCCGAGGTGATGCAAAACTATTTTTTATGTGTGTATATGGCTACAGATGACAAACCATAAAATGAAACAACTACCTTAAGTAACACAAAATCCAGGAAACCCATAGCATGTGGTGACAAGATATATTGAAAATTTTTTTTCTGTTTTCTCAGATATGTAAATACCGTCTTAAAATGAAATTTATATGCGTTTAAGAAGTAAAAAAACCGTCTGATGATGAACTGTGAAAAATTCGAAACCGTTAACGGCACTTTTTAAATAAGGTAACCTAAAACAAATTTGTGGCTGGTTACTGTACACCATGTACAGTTAATTTAATATTATGGCCACAGTCTCCAACCATGTCTTTATTTGACAAAATTAGAAAAAAAAAACATTTTACCTGTTTTTAGAAGATAAAAATATAACCCACTGATGATGCTCAAACATAAGCGGAACAAGTCTGGGGAATAAAAACAATAATAAAACTTGTGTTTTGCTCAAGGCAGACCCTCTCAAAAACAAATTTATTTGTAAGCAAATACGTACATAAGAGCTTCGACCTCAAAATGAGTATGTTTTTGCAGTTCAAAAAATTCATTTAAAATGTGTTTTGATACAAACTGTAAGTAAGTGCTGATGCCTTATACTAGGGTTTCTTTTAAAATCATTTTCGCCAACGTTACTGCCAATGCACAAAATAGCATGCGTATGACACTGAGCCAACACCTTCTTATATCTTCATGGGGCACCTCCTAATATCGTACCTTCTTTTGCCCGACTTCGCGCAGCAGCTCGATGTGACATGGACTCAACAAGTCGTAGGAAGTCCTCCACACCGGCCGCGGTGGCCGAGCGGTTCTAGGCGCTTCAGTCCGGAACCGCGCGACTACTACGGTCGCAGGTTCGAATCCTGCCTTGGGCACGGATGTGTGTGATGGCCTTAGGTTAGTTAAGTTTAAGTAGTTCTAAGTTTTAGGGGACTGATGACCTCAGATGTTAAGTCCCATAGTGCTCAGAGCCATTTGAACCAGTTTTGAACTCCTCCGCAGAAATACTGGATCCTGTTGCCTCCATAGCCGTCCATAATTAGGAGAGTGATACCGGTGTAGGATTTTGTGCACGAACTGACCTCTCAATTATGTAACGTAAAAGTTCGATGGGATTCATTTCGGGAAATCTGGGTGGTCAAATCATTCGCTCGAACTGTTCAGATGTTCTTCAAACTAATCGGGAACAATTGTGGCCCGGTGACATGGTGCACTGTCATCCTCAAAAACTCCATCGTTGTTTGAGAACATGAAATCCTTGAATGGCTGAAAACGGTCTCCAAGTAGGCGAATATGACCCTTTCCAGTTAGTGATCGGTTCAGTTGCACCACAGGACCCAGTCCATTCCATGTAAACACAGCCCACACCGTTATGGAGGCACTACCAACTTACCAATACCTCGTTGACAACTTGGGTCCACGGCTTCGTGGGGTCTGCGTCAGACTAGAACAGTACCATCAGCTCTTACTATCTGAAATAGTGGCTTATTTGGCCATGGTTTTCCAGTCGTCTAGGGTCCAATCAATGCGGTTACGAGCCCGGGAGAGGTGCTGCAGGCGACGTAGTGCTGTTAGCAAAGATACTAGCGTCAGTCGTCTACTGCCATAGCCATTATCGCCAAATTTCGCTGCACTGACTTAACGGATACGTTCGTCGTACGTCCCGGATTGATTTCTGCGGTTATTATACGCATTGTTGCTTGTCTATTAGATGATCGTCACAGCACACATGTTGTCAGTACTGCCGCAACTGCTTCTCCCACTTCTTAACCCTGCCCGACCCTCGCTCTTCAATTTGGTGATCAACAGAACAGTCTGCCCATCAGATCTGTTCACGCCACTGGTAGAAACTATCAACATTGACGTGACAGATTAGGTCTGAAGAAGAAACAAGTAGGTTTTTAGTACTTTCAACATTGCAGCCCAGTCAGCAATCATGATAATCTAATATATAAGAAACTATCAGCCTCGCCGGCCGGGGTGGCCGAGCGGTTCTAGGCGCTTCAGTCTGGAACCGCGCGACCGCTACGGTCGCAGGTTCGAATCCTGCCTCGGGCATGGATGTGTGTGATGTCCTTAGGTTAGTTAGGTTTAAGTAGTTCTATGTTCTAGGGGACTAATGACCCCAGAAGTTTAGTCCCATAGTGCTCAGAGCCATTTGAACCATTTGAACCATCAGCCTCGATTGCGGTAATGAAACCAACCTTTACCTAGGTTTCAGCCCAAGTAACATAGCCTTCTTCAGAAGATAAACCTGATTCTATACTGACAGGTATATCTTCTGAAGAGGGCTCAATTACATGGGCTGAAACCTAGGTAAAGGTTGGTTTCATTGCCGCAATCGAGGCTGATAGTTTCTTATATATTAAGTAGGTTTTTACCTTTTTTAAAATCGGTGCACGAGACTTACTTACATGCGGAAAGACCTCGTAGCGGAAACTTGCAACTAATATCGTACGTCAAAAGCTTTATATTACTGTGAAAGTTACGGGAGCATGTGCTCAGCGAGAAGGTCAACATGTTAGTTCAAAAGTTTTTCAATTATGAAATCAATGAAACTGAGAGAGATAGCGAGGGGGAGACAATGCCAAGGGTGGCACGATTTTGCTTTGATAACAATGTTGGGGCCACTTTGAGTCGCTGGACAGAGTTGGTATTTGCACACTCTGGCGGAGTATATAGTTTAGTACGTGCTGTGGTTGAATGGTTCAAATGGCTCTGAGCACCATGGGACTTAACATCTGTGGTCATCAGTCCCTTAAAACTTAGAACTACTTAAACCTAACTACCCTAAGGACATCACACACATCAATGCCCGAGGCAGGATTCGAACCTGCGACCGTAGCGGTCACGCGGCTCCAGACTGAAGTGCCTACAACCACACGGCCACACTGGCCGGCACGTGCTGTGGAGGGTTGATTTTTGACCAAATGCAGAAGCTGGCATTTGCCAATTCCCCTACCAGTAATGACTGAGCAAATGTTGTTAATCTGTTGTCAGATGAAATGGCCGTTATTTATCAAGTTACAAGCCAGTGTGTACGTAACTTTTGCTGCAAATTAAGGGGCGTTACTATGTTAAATCAATTCCCTGTGGCCAGTGAGCGCTGGTGTGTTTTACTGCAAGTTGTTGAAAGACGTACATCTTTGTCAGAGGTTTCATCTACATCTACGTGGAAGCTAGCGTTAGTTGCGTGGTGGGGGGGTACCTTTTATCAGCACTAGTCACTTCTCTTTCTGTTCCACTCGCAAATAAAGCGTGACAAAATCGACTTCCCATACACCTCTGTAAGAGCCGTAATTTCTCTCATCTTCGTGGTCTCTACACGAAATGTACGTTGGCGGCAGTAAAGTAGTTCTGCAGTCAGCTTCAGACACTGGTTCTCTAAATTTTATCAGTAATGTTCCTCGAAAAGAATGTCGCCTTCCCTCCAGGGACTAATAAATCTAGAATCCCGCCTCTCCATGCCTTCGACGTCTTACTTTAATCCGACCCGATGTGGATCTCCAACAGTCGAACAGTATTCAAAAATGGGACACACTAGTGCCCTATACAATTTTCTAAAATTCTCCCAATAAACCGAAGTTCACAATTCGACTTCCCTGCTGCAATACTTACATGCTGAATCCCTTTCATATTACTTTGTAACGTTACGTCTAGATATTTAATCGACGTGGCTGTGTCAAGCAGCACAATGCTGTACTCGAACATTATGGGTTTGTTTTCCCATTCATCTGCGAAGCTTATATTTTTCTACATTTAGAGCTCTACAACACCTTCCCATACAACACAACGTCATCAGCAGACAGCTGCAGAATGCTGCTCAGCCTGACCGTCAGATCATATATGGGCAGTGTTCAGTGGCGGATACATATGGGGGTGGGGGGGGGGGGGCGGGGGTTTGCGGGGCCGACCACATTGCCACCGACGCCGCCCCCGCCAGTCAGAACGCACCCTATTCGTCAGATGCTATCATAGGATGGCACTATATTGTATATGTGTATAATCAGTTTAAATAAAACTATCTTAAACTTTGCATGTGACTTGATTATTTTTTATTACGGTAAAAGTAGAAGTAGCTCAAGATATCTTTAGCACCCCCTCCGAGGTGTTTCTGTATCCGCCACTGACAGCCTTTGACATAAAGGCAGTTATTCGTTCCAAACGTTTGCAGCATTTCGTTCCATTCTCTGCTTGTTCTTGAGGGAAACGTGAAGCGGTGTTGCAGGGTAGATGTTCCTAGTCACAAAATGAGAGTATAGTGTATGTTTGCTTGCAGAGCAGGATGAAGTAAATAGAGATTAATCAAAACTGTTGCCCATAAGAAGCGCCGACGCTGCAACGCTATTTTTACTTAGGTAGTCAGAGCTAGAGTAAGTACTTCACCTCTACCAAGTCGACAGCGTAACACCATCACATTCACTGACCACCCATACTATTCTGATCATACAGTTGTTACTATCATCTACTGGCAACGGTTACAGTATAATTGCTACTGATGCTTTGCCAATAAAATCGAGAAGTCCCTTACGAATGAGAATTTCTATTTGCTGTACGCCTAAGACTGAGAACCAAAATCGCAATAAGATCTTAACAAAAAGGAACGAAGAGTAGAGCCTCTACTTGTTTTCTCGAGTTCTTTTAGTTAGATCTTAGTTAATTCCTTATAGTTGTGCACTAATGGATCCGTTCAGCTATTTCAGCTATGGAAATACTCGTATGGGTATTATCAAATATTAATGGCTTTAACACTCGATTACCTCAAGTAATGCTCCATTTTGGCTTGACTGCGATTCTGAACGTGACGTTAATTTGACTTCCACCCATCTCCTGACGTCTTACGAAATGATGTCTGAACTGTTCTGACAATTGTGTTGTCTGTTGCTTGAATTTTAAAGGGAGTTGTGCCACCTGGCAGTCAATGCTGAGCCGGCCGGTGTGGCCGTGCGGTTCTAGCCGCTTCAGTCTGGAGCCGCGTGACCGCTACGGTCGCAGGTTCGAATCTTGCCTCGGGCATGGATGTGTGTGATGTCCTTAGGTTAGTTAGGTTTAAGTAGTTCTAAGTTATAGGGGACTGATGGCCACAGATGTTAAGTCCCATAGTGCTCAGAGCCATTTGAACCAAGTCAATGCCGAATGCAGATATGCGCAAAGAGCTTCACTGCTGTAAGGTATACTCAACCATACTCCATGTTGTCCATACTGTAATTAGTAAAATTACAAAAGGCTCATTCTGGTGAAAAGCTGGAGGTTAACAAGTGATTAAATAACAATCTGCGAGCGGTAGAAATCCATGAAAGGGAACAGCCTGAGGCGCAGTAGTGTACTTTCGTAACACTGCTCACGCTCAAGCTGGTACTGCCCAATCTGAAGATGGCACGAGAGGCGGCATAACGAAAAGGACGGCGAGGTATTGGTTGAGTGACTATGTCGAAACAGGTCGTATCGGGCCAAAAGTGGTGGCGGGGGATTATGTGTATTCAGTGAGAGAGAAGACCGATGTCTGTTCGGCACTATAGTCCAATGCATTTCTCAGTTGTCGTCAAATGTTTCCTGGAAGTGCAAGAACTATGAAAAAAAGACGGAATGGTAATGCACTTTTATGCAGAAGAGTTACTGTAAAGCAACTCTTGAACGTTTACCAAAGGATCGACCGCACAGTTTTTGCTGAAGGGCACATTGACTCTGACTGGCACATTGACTCTGACTGGTACAGAGCTGTGTTGGCGTACGCTGGCACCAACAGACCATGCGGCATAGAGGTTACGAGAGGATCGATAGAGACCAATGACAAGACTCGCTGGAAACGTGCCGCCAACGCGCTCTCAGCCGCCAGTATTTAGCATCTCCGCCGCGGACCCGAGGGCCACCAGTTCGTTTCAGTTTAGCCAGTTAGTTCGAGCTTGTCACGCCAGTTAGTTCGAGTCCGCACGGCGTGGAGATCCAGCGTGTCACCGAGACAGAGCCGAAGACTTAGTGTCTAGCACAGAGACAGGCAGCAAATAGCAACCTTATAGTGAACATAGCAGACTTCTGCTTCAACAGCATTGAGGAAATATAGAAATTTGTGGTAAGGACTAGTGGGACCAAACTGCTGAGGTCATTGGTCCTTAAGCTTACACATACTACTTAATCTAACTTAAACAAACTTACTCTAAGGACGACACACACACCCATGCCCGTGGGAGGACTCGAACCTTCGACGGGAGGAGCCGCGCGGACCGTGACAAGACACCGGAGACCGAACGGCTACCCCGCGCGGCTGCAGCACTGAGGCGACATGACCTATACAGATGAGAGCTTGTACCACGGCTCATGGAAACTTAAAATTAAGTAGCTCTTTGTTTATGAATAAAGAACCCAGTTATTAATTGCGTGCAGTTTGTGTTATAGAACGACGATACCAGCCACGAACCAACATTCTCTCCTTGCTTCCCATGGTACAGCTCTACAGAGACAACGTAACGACATAAAAGGGGATGAAGAGAATACAATGACAGTCATATCTTCTGACAAGAAAATGTTTTCTGCCGTTACCAGTTCTCCAAATGGTTCAAATGGCTCTGAGCACTATGGGACTTAACTTCTCAGGGCATCAGTCCCCTAGAACATCACACACATCCACGCCCGAGCAGGATTCGAACCTGCGACGGTAGCGGTCGCGCGGGTTCCAGACTGTAGCGCCTAGAACCGCTCGGCCACTCCGGCCGGCTTACCAATGCTCCATTTGAGGCGAGATATCAGTAGATTGAATTATATAGCATCACCACTGCAATCAATTTGTTTATCTCTAAATTTATGGCCCAGCTCCAATTCTTTGTTTCCCATCCCTCTTACGTTCCATATAACAATTTTCAACCTATCTGTGATAAATACTCGTTTACCCTTGACTTGTTCAAAAAATTGTTCAAATGGCTCTGAGCACTATGGGACCTAACTGCTGAGGTCATTAGTCCCCTAGAACTTAGAACTAGTTAAACCTAACTAACCTAAGGACATCACAAACATCCATGCCCGAGGCAGGATTCGAACCTGCGACCGTAGCGGTCTTGCGGTTCCAGACTGCAGCGCCTTTAACCGCACGGCCACTTCGGCCGGCCTTGACTTGTCTGGGCTGTGTCCAAGAAGTGATGATACTAGGAGTGCAATATTATTGAAACGACTGAACAAAATAAAACACTACGGAAACATCACCTGCAAAGAATGAGTGCAGAGAAAATCCCGTCCGTCCATGGTGTACCAGCCATGAGGAAGAAGGGACGAGGAAGACCCAGAATGAGGTGACAGTCAAAAGTGAAGACGGAACAAGCGGAAATGCCAAAGTACAGAAGAAGAGAAAGATCTTAAATGCGAACATATTAGATAAAACTGGCTTAACGTTATTGTAGTACGGGGCACTCTTATAAAATCTATTTCCCTTGTTTTATAGTTACATCTGTTTTGTCTTACATTTGTCATACAAATGAAGTTAGGAGCGATTTACTTCACAAGCAAGTAGTTATGATACTATTAGATGTACCGGCCATTGGAGGAGCGCCTCAGTCCGAAGCATCTGGTGGAAAGGGAGAGAAGTGGACGCTTTCACGTTGGCGTTTGGGGTTACATATCGGCACAGTGAGCATGGCACCTACGAAAAATTTTAGGGCATTTTCAACAGAGAGGCCTAGTTAATATTCAAGAATACATAATAAAGCCAAGCGCTGAGCTGCTGTCTCTTCAATGAGACATCCATTTCCTGCAGGTAGAATAGCAAACAGCATAAAAGCTTATTGATAGTTTTCAAATATTTGCCCGTTCTATCATACTCTATCGTTTGGTATTCTCCTGATGGCCCGCAGCTCGTGGTCGTGCGGTAGCGTTCTCGCTTCCCGCGCCCGGGTTCCCGGGTTCGATTCCCGGTGGGGTCAGGGATTTTCTCTGCCTCGTGATGGCTGGGTGTTGTGTGATGTCCTTAGGTTAGTTAGGTTTAAGTAGTTCTAAGTTCTAGGGGACTGATGACCATAGATGTTAAGTCCCATAGTGCTCAGAGCCATTTTCTCCTGATGTCCCCAATATTGTTGTTGCATTTGTTTCTGATGTTGGGGTTCTGAAAGTAGTTTCCTCTGTCGCCCTCATAGCCTCTAGCCTCATACATTGCCCCTAAATATATTGATGAGTATGGAAATATGTCTAACGGTGTATCGAGTGAGTTTGCGTCTTCTTTTTTTTATTTTGTCCATTTGCCTTCTTTGTTCCTTGCAGTGCATTCAATTATTTTACTGTTTTCATTTAGATTGTTATGCTCTTTGTCCTCTGCATGTAAGTTACTGTTGCTTCCTGCCGTTTCTCTACTTGCTTCTTCAGGGTTCATAGAGATGTAAATGGCATACAGTATATTATGCACTGGAGCTGTATTTTTCCTCTGATATGTTAAATTGTCGGAACATCCTGACCATAAATGCTTGTTTTGTCATTACTGTACTGCTATTCACCTGTGTTAAGCACCTGTTATAACTACAGGACCACTTCCAGGATAACTGAGTAGTTCGGCTTGATTAACTTTCTACATTTACATCTACATGGATACTCCACAATCCACCTTACGGCACGTGGCGGAGGGTACCCCGTAACAC
The DNA here is from genome assembly GCF_021461395.2 of Schistocerca americana. Classification (NCBI taxonomy): domain Eukaryota; kingdom Metazoa; phylum Arthropoda; class Insecta; order Orthoptera; family Acrididae; genus Schistocerca; species Schistocerca americana. Next base: position 724,219,589 of record NC_060130.1, read on the forward strand.
TACTAGTCGTTTTCTTTCCTGTTACACCCGCAAACAGAATGTGGGAAAAACGACTGTCTGTACGCCTGCGTATGAGCCCTAATTTCTTGTATCTTATTTTCGTGATCCTTACGCACAATGTATATTGGAGGCAACAGAATCGTTCTGATGTCAGCTGAAAATGCCGATTCTCCAAATTTTCTCAGTAGCATCCCTCGAAATGAACGTCGCCATCCCTCCAGGGATTCGCGTCTGAGTTCCCGAAGCATCTCTCTAGTAGTTACGTGTTGTTCGAACGTACCGGTAACGAATCTAGTAGCCCGCCTCTGAGTTGCTCCGGTGTCATCCTTTAATCCGTCCTGGTACGGATCCCAAACACTCGAGAAGTACTCAAGGATAGGTCGCACTAGTATCGTATATGCGGTCTCCTTTAGAGGTGAATCTTACTTTCCTAGAACTCTCCCAATAAACCGAAGTCGACTCTTCGCCCTCCCTACCGCGATCCTAATGTGCTCATTCAATTTCATATCGCATTGCAGCATTACGCCCAGATATTTAAACCACGTGACTGTGTCAAGCAGAACACTACTAATGCTGTATCCCAACATTACGGGTTTGTTTTTCCTACTCATTCGATTTAACTTTAACTTTAGTACCCAATGCTTTCACATCTATATCGATATCTTTTTTTTCTGAATCAGCAACTACTACTACGTCGTATTGTTACTCCATTGAGGGATTTTTTTTTTTTTTTTTTTTTTTTTTTTTTTTTTTTTTTTTTTTTTTGCCTAGCACTGTTGCTGCGCAGAAGTCAAAACTGTCTAATTTTTATATATCTCACTTCGACACCACATCATTCGTATCTGACTCGGCCGACAGGACTTATTGTGGTTCTCAGCAGGCTACGACTCTCATCATATGATGGACGCAGTAAATCCCGTTCCTAGCTGGACTGTTTAATCTATATCTCTCAGCTATTGCAAGACTCGAATTCTTAAATACTATAGAAAATGCTAATACAATACGCCAGTTACGTATAGGTTTTTTAAATACAGATAGATGAAATAACTAGATAAAAATTTATTTAAGGACCACAGCCCCATCCGTCGGAGCAGAGCTGTTCAGTATTGGTATCAGAGCTAAGGCAGAATAAAGCTAATGACATTCGTTCCACGATCGCCTGACCTCAACCCAATGTAGAATCCGTGAGTACAGCTGTCGACGTCATTGCAATGTGGACCTACAAACCCCAGTGACATTCAGATGAATATAGGAAACGCGTTCTGAGGAATAAACCATCATACACTAAGCGCAATCAGTGTCACGGCAACTTCGAGAAGTCCTATGTAATGATGGTAGATGTGTTGTTATTAGAAGCATACACTTCTGCAAAAGCCGTGCAGTCGATTGCCGATCACTCAAGCGTTGCTTTAAGAAGCTCATCGGAATAAACGCTCGTTACCTTGCAAACACCCTCTCACAGTTCGCACTGCCACGAAGCTGAGAATCTCACCCAGCATCTAAGGAATTGTTAATATGTTGTTGGTCATCTCTCACACCAGACACAACGACTATATATACAGGGTGGTCCATTGATTGTGACCGGGCCAAATATCTCACGAAATAACCGTCAAACGAAAAAACTACAGAGAACGAAACTTGTCTAGCTTGATGGGGAAACCAGGTGGCGCTATGGTTGGCCCGCTAGATGGCGCTGCCATAGGTCAAACGGATATCAACTGCGTTTTTTTTAAAATAGGAACGCCGATTTTTTATTACATATTCGAGTAGTACGTAAAGAAATATGAATGTTTCAGTTGGACCACTTTTCTCGCTTTGTGATAGATGGCGCTGTAATAGTCACAAACATATGGCTCACAATTTTAGACGAACAGTTGATAACAGGTAGGTTTTTTAAATTAAAATACAGAACGTAGGTAGGTTTGAACATTTTATTTCGGTTGTTCCAATGTGATACATGTACCTTTGTGAACTTATCATTTCTGAGAACGCATGCTGTTACAGTGTGATTACCTGTAAATACCACATTAATGCAATAAATGATCAAAATGATGTCCGACAACCTCAGTGCACTTGGCAATACGTGTAACGACATTCCTCTCAACAGCGAGTAGTTCGCCTTGCGTAATGTTTGCACATGCATTGGCAATGCGCTGACCCATGTTGGCAGGCGTTGTCGGTGGATCACGATAGCAAATATCTTTCTACTTTCCCCACAGAAAGAAATCCGTGGACGTCAGATCCGGTGAACGTGCGGGCCATAGTATGGTGCTTCGACGACCAATCCACCTGTCATGAAATATGTTATTCAGTACCGCTTCAACGATACGCGAGCTATGTGCCGGACATCCATCATGCTGGAAGTGCATCGCCATTCTGACATGCAGTGAAACATCTTGTAGTAACACCGGTAGAACATTACGTAGGAAATCAGCATACATTGCACCATTTAGATTTCCATCGATAAAATGGGGGCCAATTATCCTTCCTCCCATAACGCCGCACCATACATTAACCCGCCAAGATGGCTGATGTTCCAATTGTTGCAACCATCGTGGATTTTCCGTTGCCCAATAGAGCATATTATGCCGGTTTACGTTACCGCTGTTGGTGAATGACGCTTCGTCGCTAAATGGAACGCGTGCAATAAAATCTGTCATCGTCCCGTAATTTCTCGTGTGCCCAGTGGCAGAACTGCACACGACAATGAAAGTCGTCGCCATGCAATTCCTGGTGCATAGAAATATGGTACAGGTGCAATCGATGATGATGTGGCATTCTCAACACCGACGTTTTTGAGATTCCCGATTCTCGCGCAGTTTGTCTGCTACTGATGTGCGGATTAGCCGCGACAGCAGCTAAAACACCTACGTCGTGGCTGACGTTTCACATGTGGCTGAACACTTACTGTTTCCTTAAATAACATAACTATCCGGCGAACGGTCCGGACACTTGGATGATGTCGTCCAGGATACCGAGCAGCACACATAGAACACGCCCGTTGGGAATTTTGATCACAATAGCCATACATCAACACGATATCGACCTTTTCCGCAATTGGTAAACGGTATATTTTGACACGGGTAATGTATCACGAAGCAAATACCGTCCGCGCTGGCGGAATGTTGCGTGATAACATGTACTTATTCGTTTGTGACTATTACAGCGCCATCTATCGCAAAGCGAAAAAAGTGGTCCAACTAAAACATTCATATTTCTTTACTTACTACACGAATATGTAATAAAAAATGAGGGTCCCTATTTAAAAAAAACGCAGTTGGTATCCGTTTGACCCATGACAGCGTGACAGCGCCATCTAGCGGGCCAACCATAGCACCATCTGGCTTCCCACTTCGGGCTAGACGAGTTTCGTTCTTTGTAGTTTTTTCGTTTAATGCTTATTTCGTGAGATATTTGGCCCGGTCACTATCAATGGACCACTCTCTCTCTCTCTCTCTCTCTCTCTCTCTCTCTCTATATATATATATATATATATATATATATATATATATATATATATATATGTGTGTGTGTGTGTGTTTTATCGTTTGAGCATTGTATGATTAGATACCATTAAGATTTAAAAGACATACTACAATAAAAATTGCATTAAATATCAATGTGAAGCATTTTAATGCTATGGGAAGTGACAAAATTCATTTTTACTCATCCTGTGTCCTACCTGTTACGATAAGTGCAGCAATAAACAGTGCCGAATTTGTTTAGGATGGGAACCGTCCGACACAGCAGCAGTGGCTACGACATAAACAGAAAGGCGTCATCTTGACGACTCTGAATGCAGAGTGCAGACTTCATTTTCTGCATGTTCGTCGACTAGCCAATGTGAAAGTCTATTCACAGATTCGATGGAGCAAGTGGAACCAGTATCACGACGTCATTCATCACACTATTAACTACTGGTAGGCTGTTCACTCGCTTTTGATCCCAAGAAAAAGTAAGATGGTGCGATACCAAAATTTACGCACACATGTAAAGGAAGTAGGAGCTTTTCTAGGCTAGTAGCTCACAGTAAATAGTTGTTCACAGGAGCATACAATTCATTTCCTCCTGTCATCTCATAGCACTTGTTTTAGTATGAAGTGAGGAAACAAAAATTTTAGGGTTCTGATGCATAATATGACACGATGTTCTCATTGTAGCTTTTCAGCAGAATGAGACTTTTGTTATTTTACTAATTACGGTGTCGGGAACATGCAGCTTGGGTGAGTATCCCTTACAGCAGTGAAGTTCTTTGCGCATATCTACATTCAGCACTGACTGCCAGATGACAAAACTCATTCTGAAATTCAGGCGAGAGGCAACACAACTGTCAGAACAGTTCAGTCGTCATTTCGTAAGTCGTCAGGAGATGGACTGAAATCTAATTAACGTCGCGTTCAGAATCGCATTCAACTTAAAATGGAGTACTACTTCAGGTAACCGAGCGTTAAAGCAATTAAACTTTGATAATATCCATACGGATATTTCCATAAGCGAAAAGACCCGTTAGTCCGCAACTGTTAGGAACTAATTTAGATCAAACTGCAAGAACTCTCGAAAATTCGCTCCGTTCTGTTAACATCGTATCGTTATTTTGATCTCAGTCTTAGGTGTAAAGCAAATATAAATTCTCATTTATAAGGCACTTTCCGCTTTTCTTGGCAAAGCATCAGTAGCAGTTATATTACAATCGTTACGAGTGGATGACAGCAATTTCTGTGTGATCGGAATGGTATGGGTGATCAGTGAATGTGGTGGTGTTACGTTGTCCACCTGGTCCGAATGACGTTAGAGGAGACGCGCTTACTCTAACTGACTATGTATAGGCAGCGTTGGGGCGACCGCGCTTCCTATGGGCAATAGCTCTGATTAATGTCTGCTTACTTCATCCTGCTCTGCGAGCAGACATACACTACATTCTGATTCTGTGACTAGGAGCACCTGCGTTACTACACCGCCTCACATTGGCCTCAAGAGCAAGCAGAGAATCAAGCCGAAAATTTCTGACATTGGAGGCGAAATTCCAGTTACTCTGCTCTAGCTAGTATACGAAGAACCCGTCTGATTAGCACCAAGCAAGCGCAGAGTTCATTCTTGTGGTAATTACACTAATGCTGCAGATAATTTCTTAACAAATATTACCGTCTGGTACGCAATTGAAATGGTAGTCGCTACACATATTTTACAGTATATTTTACAATAATTTAAGTAATGAGCTCGTTGCATTCCTGCTTCCGTTGTTGTGAAACATACTGACCATTGGTTATTTCACTGTACAGACGCTGCACTCCGACTAACATGTATTTGACGTGAGTTGAGGACATCTCAAAACAATGACTAAGGAAAGGATATCATTAAAGTGTTATTACACAGACAGCAAAACAAATGTTGCAAATCATTAGTATTGTCTCAAAAAACAATTATATACAAAATGTCATCAGAAACTGTTAGGCGGCCGAGTGATAGTCAATGGACTTCCAGGACTGGTGCTGAATTATCCTGCTACATTCGCTAAATATTTACGTGTGGCTTTGGTGAAATATTGTGAATAATTTGTGCTTAATAAGTGACAGTGAGTTGAAAAATTGCGTTACCGATTGCAGGAATGCTATTTTGCGAGTAAACTATAATGCTTCTTGTCACATTCGTTGTGGGAGACCTACTTGTTTCTACCTTTGCCTCTACTACAGCAATGACAGAATGTTCACGTTCTTGATCCCTCACTAGCAATGAGTGGTTTAATTTTCAACGTCTTTTTAACCCCACATTTTCTGCTATTGCGTGTAGTTTGCAGTGCAGTAGCTCTTCACGACTGGAACTTTGTTATTCGTAACTTACAAAGTCGCCCTTGTCATATTCAGTTTTTGCGATCAACGATTTTTTGTTGTCTCTTCATTCTTCTCTTTTGGAGATAGTGCTAATGACATCGACCTCAAGTCTGTAAGTCTATAATTGTATAAAAAAAGATGTAGTGCCTACTCAAAATGTTGACAACAGAAACACTGGAGACGCTCCGGAAATGTGAATAACGTCTGGTGATTAGCTTTCTAGTTTCCAGTGCGCTTAAGACAGGAAAAAAGCAACTAATTGTGACCTTTCTTCATATATGATGTTAGTTTATAGTCGGTGCATCTGAATATTGTTACTAACTACGCTCTAGTCAGTTAATCAAGTTACAGAAATGCGAATAAGACTCAGTATCATATACTTTTGGTATATGTAACTTCGTATATCTAATATCCAGCCTTTTATGTCCTCACATAAAATTATGGTTTCTCCTCATTCCGTCTGAAATAAGTGAAAACTGGAAAAAATTGAACAAGATCCTATCACAAATTTATAAAATTGTCTGTAAATATTGCCCTAGCTATTACATAGTGCACACGGTAGAGCTAGTCAAGCCAGATATAAGGAGCACCTGTTGGGTAATAAAGGTGGAAACGTTCATAATTCATCTTTTGTTAAGCATTTACTTATTTCATACCATTCTCCGAGGGAATTAGAAGAAACCGTAATTTTACGTAAGGAAATAAAAGGCTTCTTTATTAGAAAAATTTGAAATTTATAAACATCTTGCTAAGAGAGACGGTAACATTTTGAATGACCAGCTGTAACTCGAGAGTAAGCACTTCCTCGAGGGCTTTAAACAGCTACTCACGGTCACATAATACGTGTTTACCGATCGCCGCTAACATCGACGAATGTGCCGCTTTCGTCAAAGTACTCCCTCTTTACTGTTGAGCTACATACATTTCATACCACTGGGTTTCGTTTTTCGTGGCCTTTTTAGTACATGTTCCTACAGCTGTTATCATAAAAAAAAGTGTATTTGTAATATGGTTTACATTTTTCTGCGTAAGCCTCCGTATTGTTAAGCAGAAGGTTCTCATTTCTTATGTTGTGATGTAACTTTATTCGTTTTACTCTTTCCTTCACCTTTTTGTAACAGAAGTAATATTTTGTCAATGTTTTGCAGATAATATTATGTTTAATGTATACCTCTAAATTACTATATTTATTACTGCCCTTCTATAAGAGATTGTCATTTGTTTTAATGTAAAATTATGTTACTTAACACGAGCAAGACGCAGTGCTTATGCCCATGTATATAGCGTCCACTGCATTCCAATTTTTTCCTTATCGCTAAAGCTTCCGTAGTATTAAGCAGTTTTTCTTTTTAGTGACGTTGTTTTAGCTCATATTTACTCTTCTTTCCTCATACATTTGTAACCGCGGTCCTTTATAAATATAACTGTAGCTTCTGCACGCTGAACTTACGTACAGTATTACTGTGTCACAAAATGTATTAGAGAGTTTATACGTAATGTACACTTGTTAACCTATAGCATTATTAGTAGCCTTGTAGAAGAAATTTCCATTTTACTTTAACGTAAAATGCTGTTACTTAACACAAGTAAGTCGCAGTTACCACAGGCATATATTTAGCGCCTACCACATACCAAGATTTCCTTACCGTTTGAGCCTGTACCTTTGAATACTTGGCCTCGGTTTCAGGCATGGTGAATACTTAAGTTATGCAAATATTTTATTCTTTGCACTTCTGTTACAATTTTATGCAGACAAAAGCCTTTACCAGTGGGCGAATACATTTGTGCATTTGTTTTGACGTACGCTGAATGTAATCTGGCTGCTGTCTGAAGCCATGGCATGTGATGTTTCTGGTTTCCATATCAGTTTTATATATGACAAGAGCCGCTCAGCTTCAGTTAATGTAATTTACCACTATATCATGTAACAAGCGAGAACGCTTACCTCACAAATATTTTTCTATTATTAATACACACATAAAAACACGCACCCCGATTCCCAGAACTCCTGAAGATAGACGTTGACTGGATATTGTATCATAGGCACAGTCGCTTTCACTGTTCAGAGATGTCACTAAACCCGCCCAAAGATGTAAACAACCATACATGAGCAGCGCCTATTAGACGAAGGGGATCCGACAGCCGATCATTTCCAGTCATTCCAACAGGAAGAAGGTGCGCGGCTCGTGTTGTCTGTAGTTCAGCCATGCCTAGACGGTCAATACCGCCGTTCGATCGCGTCCGCATTGTTACTTTGTGCCAGAAAGGGATCTCAACAAGGGAAGTGTCCAGGCGTCTCGGGGTGAACCAAAGCGATGTTGTTCGGTCATGGAGGAGATATAGAGACACAGGAACTGCCGATGATATGCCTCCCACACACCGCCTAAGGGTTACTACTGCAGTGGATGACAGCTACCCACGGATTATGGCTCGGAGGAGCCCTGACAGCAATGGCACATGTTGAACAAGCTTTTCGTGCAGCCACAGGACGTCGTGTTACGACTCAAATTGTGCGCAATAGGCTGCATGATGCGCAACTTCACTCCCGACGTCCACGGCGAGGTCCATCTTTGCAACCACGACACCATGCAGCGCGGTACAGATGGGCCCACCAACATGGCAAATGGACCGCCCAGGATTGGCATCACGTTCTCTTCACCGATAAGTGTCGCATATGCCTTCAACCAGACAATCGTCAGACACGTGTTTGGAGGCAACCCTATCAGGCTGAACGCCTGAGACGCACTGTCCAGCGAGTGCAGCAAGGTGGAGGTTCCCCGATGTTTTGGGGTGGCATTATGTGGAGCCGACGTACGCCGCTGGTGGTCATGGAAGGCGCCGCAGCGGCTGTACGATACGTGAATGCCATCCTCCGACCGATAGTGCAACCATAACGGCAGCATATTGGTGAGGCATTCCTCTTCACGGAGGACAATTCCCACTTCCATCTTGCACATCTTGTGAATGACTTCCTTCAGGATAACGACATCGCTCCACGAGTGGCCAGCATGTTCTCCAGACATGAACCCTATCGAACGTGCCTGGGATAGATTGAAAAGGGCTGTTTATGGACGACGTGACCCACCAACCACTCTGAGGGATTTACGCCGAATCTGGACCAACATTGCCTTGGTGAACTTGTGGATATTATGCCACGACGAATACAGGCAAGTATCAATGCAAGAGGACGGGCTACTGGGTATTAAAGGTACCAGTGTCTACAGCAATCTGGACTAGCACTTCTGAAGGTCCCGCTGTATGGTGGTACAGCATGCAATGTGTGGTTTTCATGGGCAATAAAGAGGGCGGAAATGATGTTTATGTTGACCTCTATTCCAATTTTCTGTACAGGTTCCGGAGCTCTCGGAACCGAGGTGATGCAAAACTCTTTTTGATATGTGTGTTTTATTATGTACCCAAAAATACACTGGTGTCCAAAATTAAGGCAACAATCAGAGTATAAACAATTGCAACATTCATAGCGCACATTCCGACAACCGGTTAATGTGTTCAGTATGGGGTGCGACCACCTCCGGCAGCAATACAGGTCTGACAATGACGGGCATGCTGTGAATGATGACATCAGTCCCATGTTGAGGCAATAATGCCCATTCCTCCTGCATAGCTGCTCGCGGTCTTGGAGAGTGGCTAGTGGGTGTTGATGTGATGCAAGCCGTCTTCCTAGTGTATCCCATGCTCTATGGGATTCAAATTGGGAGAGTGAGCAGGCCACGCCATGCGTGCAATATCTTCCGTTTCCAAGAAAACATCAACCACACATGGTCTATGAGCCAGCCGGGGTGGCCGTGCGTTTCTAGGCGCTACAGTCTGGAACCGTGCGATCGCTACGGTCGCAGGTTCGAATCCTGCCTCTGGCATGGATGTGTGTGATGTCCTTAGGTTAGTTAGGTTTAAGTAGTTCTAAGTTCTAGGGGACTGATGACCTCAGAAGTTAAGTCCCATAGTGCTCAGAGCCATTTTTCTCTATGAGGTCGAGCATCGTCATCCATCAGTACAAAGTCTGGAGCCACAGTACCTTGCAACAACTGCAAATGAGGTCCCAAGATCTCGTCACGATACCTGACAGCAGTTAAACCTTGCCGATTCACCTCTACAATTTTATGAAGACTGGTTCAGGTGGTAAATATAACAGCTGCTCACACCATTAGGGATCTTCCACAATTTTTGGGTCCTGAAATCATGTTCTACGTTCCCTCCAGATGCGAACCCATCGAGAATCATTCTCCAGACCAAATCGGGACTCATCTGTCCCACCCTTCGACTGTCCAGGCGGCATGATGATGACTCCACTCTAGACGTTTCCTTCTGTGATGATGCGTAAGGGGTAAACATACAGCAGGTCTCCGACAATAAAGGCCACTCTGCTGAAGCCTTCTGTACACCGTTTGCCTCGATACAACACGTCTAGTGGATGCTGCGAGCTCACATGCCAGTTGCCGTGCACTACTAAGTCGGTACAGCCAAATAACGGTCATCTCTTCTGAAGTTACACGTGGTCGGCCCTGACCTGCTCTTCGGGATACAGTTTCGGTCTCTATAAACTGTCGGCACATCGTATGGACATCTGTTGACAGTTTGTGCGCTTATATAGTGAATTAGACGCAGGATGGGGAAATAGCTCTTTGTTACTTTTAATTTTGGACCCTAGCGTATTTTGTAACTATTTGTATATATTTTTAGGGCCCACGCCTTCTGAAGAAGATTTTTTATAAATATGGATACGTGGATGAAGGGCTAAATAAACCTTTGTTTTGAAACTGGTTCGCTGATTTTTTCAACCTCTTCAATTTTCTCAATGCTTTGAAGTGCCTTTTTTTCCACAGTCAGCTCTACAGGCTGGAGGAGATGAGATGGGCAGAGGTCAAATCTCGAGGTCTACCCCTCCCATCGCTGAGCTGCACCCACAAAGGATTCAGTTTTTTCCTTGCACGTATAGAAATCGGAAAAAAGAAATTAAAACTAGTCCACCCATTCGGAACACGGAAAACCATGCAAGGCGATAAAGGATGGCAGGCGGAACGAGTCCAAGGGCAGGCGCGTTGTGTTTCGTTTCGAATCGCGCGGGCGCCTGCCACGGCGGGAACATGCAGTCTCAGTGGGTGCGTGGTAAGCACGCTGTTAAGATAATTGTCAAAATACGAGCGATAATGGGAACAGCGAGCATCCTCTGAATGTGCAGTCTGTAAGTACTGCCAAAAATCGAGGCGCGAGTGATGAATATCTCCATATAGATATGACATGATCCAGCCATTACAGAATGTCCCGAGACTTTGTGGCAGGTAAATATTCTACCTCTGGGTAAAGAAAGGACTCTGGGTCAATGACATGCGGGGGCACTCGCAGAAATCACGCGACGAGTTGTCACCCCAACAAGCAGACATCCGCAACAGTTACGCAGTTGCCGCGGTGGTGATCATCGTCGACACTACGACAGATGCCGCAGCCAGTCGAATGTCGTGGAACTGCTGATTAGTTGGATACTTCTCACAGGAAGGAAAAAAAAGTCGGCAAAAAAAAACAGTCGCTAGAGCACTTGCCTACAAAAGGCAGATCTCCCCACTTCGAATCTCGGTCCAGCAGGTAGTTTGAATCTGCCAGGAAAGTTTCATATCAGCGCAGTCTCCGATGCAGAGTGAAATTTTCATTCTCGAAATATTCCCAGCCTGTGGCTAAACCATTTCTCCACAATATCCTTTGTTCCAGGAATGCTAGTCCAGCAAGTTTCGCAGGAGAACTTCTGTGAAGTTTGGAAGGTAGGACACGAGGTACTGGCGGAAGTAAAGCTGTGAAGACCGGTCCTGGGTATCTCTGTTGATAAAGCACTTACGTGAAAAAGGCAAAGATACCGAGTTCGAGTCTCGGTCCGGTACAGTTTTAATCTGCCACGAAGTTTCATATTTCGTTTTATTTACTACTTAGATTGATTCGATCTAGTCCTAAATTGTAAGACTTATAAACGTTTAAATACCTAGCCAAACAATCTTGTAACCCGAAATCATTACATCTCCAAATCAGCACAAAACACTTTAGTGACGTTTTTGTTTACATACAACCAGTCTCACGTCCTTGAAAAATTTGATTCAGTCTTTAAAGTGAAACTTAATGTTACATTCGAAACCGATTTTGAGTGAGAAATGTGGAAATGCTGTAGGGTAATGAGAAAAGGGATTCGTTGCCAATCTTGTAGGGAATATTTTCACTGGTGGGACGTCGTGTGGGGAAAGTTGTTAAAACGGAAGAGGCTCTCTCCTGGAACTGTAGAATATGCAGTAGGAACTTTCTGATTGAGAAACAGGAAGCAAAATCTGTGCTATTGAGGCACAGTTGGAGGGAACAAGGAAAGAGTTGAACAGGATCAGGGGAGATAAGAGGGAAGGAGGTGTGGTTGGGAACTGGCAGGATGATAGGGAGAAAGAGAACGCTATCTGGCAGTTTTATTATCAACACTAAAAACAGATATCTACCACTGTCAGTTAAGTGGAGAAGAGCCTCAGATAGGACTAGGTGTAGGAAATGTGTAGCACATTTCAACCGAGATCAGGAAGCCTAGGGATGTGAAAAGTGTTAGGAAGAAGAAAATGCTGCTACTAGGTTGTAGCCATAGGGCAGGTGCAGGCCTTCAGTTGCAGGGAAGCCTAGGGGCAGCGTACCAGGACATTAGCATTTTCAAACTAAATGCAGGACTAAATCAAATGATACAGGACTTAAGTTCTTTGTGTTAGGATTTTTCAATGGAGAACCATGTATTGATAGTGGGTGGAGTGGGAAACGGCTTCAACAGGGATGGGGCATATGACATAGGTCGTGACATGTAAAAGATAGCTTCCAGAACTCGCGACACCAATGTACACTTTTGAGCTGTTCCAGCTTCATGACCGGCCACATCTTAATGTAGCTGTAAGGTAGATAAATGTGGGGTTGGAGACGTCACTGATTGAAGCTTAATTTGCACACGTATCTCTCGTGCCTGTCAGGGCTATCGATGCATGGAGTTTCACTAACCATGGCCTACAGCTAAACAGGGCTGGGAAGGGACCACTGGGGCACTGATGGAAGCCGAATCTGCACACGTTCCTCTGGCGCAAGCCGCGGCTATCGAAACATGGGGTTTCATCAGGCATGACCTACATCTAAACGGAACTTGGAAGGAAAGATTGGTACAGCTAATTTATGAAAGTATAGAGTGTGGACCTCGGTTAATGCATGGTCAAATGCCTGTTTTCCATGAGTAAGACATGTATGTTTTTTAAGGATAAATCCTGACAACAGGTTCTCCTGCCTAAAGAGCCTCCAGCAGGTTAAAAAGTCCTGAAAGAGATTTTAGCACAGGAAATGACACACATATTACATGTCATGATGAGAAAGAAACCATTGGAAAAAGTAACTTGGGACATTTCACAGGCTTCACAATCATTCATCAAAATACGCAATCAATAAAAAAATTAATATAACGATTTGAAGGCGAGCTCCAGTCTTTGAACTGTACAGTACTTTGTGTTACTGAGCACTGGTGTGGAGACAGAGAAATCTAACATTATTGTTATTGTTGCACCGAACGACAGTTTCTTACTGTAGGACTACTTCAAGGAGTGAAGAAACATTCATTTATATGAGAAAAGGAATACAGTTCACATCAAGATATGACCTTAGTAAATGAAGTTAAACACTTTCAAACATCGACTATTGAATTAACAAGGCTTGCCATCATCAAGCAATAATCATTTTGCGCGTGTATCGTTCTCCAAGTGGTAGTGCGGACACTTTTTTCATAAATTAACAGAAGTTCTAGATAAAGTCTCAAGTGGAAACATAAGCATTAGGACAGATATAATAAATGAAACTAGCAGCACTCATAAAAATATACTTCAAAGATTTGGCATGTCCTTGTTGGTCAATAGTACAACATGGGTTACTGCAGTGACTGCATCAGAAAGTGGCCATGTAGTCACAAATACGGACAGGGCAGAAGAGTGATGCAACAGTAAAAGATCTTGGACTATCAGACCATTTCGCTAAAGAATAATAGCAAAATCAGGTATAGAAAAATTTTTGTAAGAGAGATCATCAGATGAAGAAAACTACTACTACAGCTAGTTATTTGAATACAGGGTGTGACTATAAAATAACGGGACTATTGCTGTAAAATACTAACACTTGCGCCTCTGTATGGGAAGTATGTAACTTGTTCATCTGTTACCTGATCGTTCTGAGAAAGCGTTTTGCTTCACCATTGGACTGAAGATAGAGTGATGCGGTCGTCATGTGCTTGATACCATCAGTGACACAAAACTGCTAAATTCTGTCAACGTGAATTGGGGTCCATTGTCCATATCCAACACTTCATGTAAACCTTCAATGCAAAAGACTGATGTTAGACTCCTGATAGTGCTAGCCGTTGTGGTGGAGTGTATGGGCAGCAAGTTAAAAAAAAAGTGTGTGAAATCTAATGGGACTTAACTACTAAGGTCATCAGTCCCTAAGCTTACACACTACTTAACCTAAATTATCCTAAGGACAAACACACACACCCATGCCCGAAGGAGGACTCGAACCTCCGCCGGGACCAGCCGCACAGTCCTTGACTGGCCAGCAAGAACGGAATGTTGCTAAAGGCGTCTGCCACGATAAGTGGATGGGAAATCCAGTAGAGATCCGCAAAGTAAATATGTAACTTTGTCAAGAAACACTGGGCTGGAGCCAAATTAAAAAAAAAAAAAAATGTGTCAGAGTAGTCCTGCGTTCCACACATGCTTCATGTTATAAAGTCAACTGTTCTATCTCACAGTCCATGCTGAATCATGTGCAATAGCGTCGGACGATCTACTTGCTGCTTACAATCCCACAATGGCCTTGATAGGGAAGGAAAAGAATTTCCTTTTGAAGCAAGTGTGGCACAACCAAAAATGACAGATCATTGTATGTAACAGGATGACACCCTGATGGACATATAAGCAGTGCCAAAAAGCCAAATAATGCCGTACAACCTGATTGATAACCTGCTTGATTAAAAGTGGCCAACTGGTGCAGAGGTGCTGCAATAGAATCTTGAAACTGGGACCCGCAGCTGTTGCCTAATCTATCAGTTGTCGATGGGAAAACCATCAAGTGTTTCATTGTCTTGGACATCATTGTGGAAACAAGAATCTTCTGAAATGTCGAATGCTGAATCAGTGGCCACTGCTAGGTGAGAAAGAATGTCCATGATCGGATGTTTAGCCATCGGCCTGTACACAATTTCATACTAATACATTACTGGCCATTAAAATTGCTACACCAAGAAGAAATGCAGATGATAAATGGGTATTCATTAGACAAATATATTATACTAGAACTGACGCGTGATTACATTTTCACGCAATTTGGGTGCATAGATCCTGAGAAATCAGTACCCACAACAACCACCTCTGGCCGTAATAACGGCCTTGATACGCCTCGGAATTGAGTCAATCAGAGCTTGGATGGCGTGTACAGGTACAGCTACCCATGCAGCTTCAACACGATACAACAGTTCATCAAGAGTAGTGACTGGCGTATTGTGACGAGCCAGTTGCTCGGCCACCATTGACCAGAGTTTTCAATTGGTGAGAGATCTGGAAAATGTGCTGGCCAGGGCAGCAGTCGAACATTTTCTGTATCCAGAAAGGCCCGTACAGGACCTGCAACATGCGGTCATGCATTATCCTGCTGAAATGTAGGGTTTCGCAGGGATCGAATGAAGGGTAGAGCCACGGGTCGCAACGCATCTGAAATGTAACGTCCATTGTTCAAAGTGCCGTCATTGCGAACAAGAGGCGACCGAGACGTGTAACCAATGGCACCCCATACTATCACTCCGGGTGATACGCCAGTAGAGCCGGCCGGAGTAGCCGTGCGATTCTAGGCGCTACAGTCTGGAGCCGAGCGACCGCTACGGTCGCAGGTTCGAATCCTACCTCGGGCATGGATGTGTGTGATGTCCTTAGGTTAGTTAGGTTTAATTAGTTCTAAGTTCTAGGCGACTGATGACCTCAGAAGTTAAGTCGCATAGTGCTCAGAGCCATTTGAACCATCTGATACGCCAGTATGGCGATGACAAATACACGCTTCCAATGTGCGTTCACCGCGATGTCACCAAACACGGATGCGACCATGATGATGCTGTAAACAGAACCTGCATTCATCCGAAAAAATGACGTTTTGCCATTCGTGCACCCAGGTTCGTCGTTGAGTACACCATCGCAGGCGCTCCTGTCTGTGATGCAGCGTCAAGGGTAACCGCAGCGATGGTCTCCGAGCTGATAGTCCATGCTGCTGCGAACGTCGTCGAACTGTTCGTGCAGATGGTTGTTGTCTTGCAAACGTCCCCATCTCCTGACTCAGGGATCGAGACGTGGCTGCACGATCCGTTACAGCCATGCGGAAAAGATGCCTGTCGTCTCGACTGCTAGTGATACGAGGCCGTTGGGATCCAGCACGGCGTTCCGTATTACCCTCCTGAACCCACCGATCCCATATTCTGCTAATAGTCATTGGATCTCGACCAACGCGAGCAGCAATGTCGCGATTCGATAAACCGCATTCGCGATAGGCTACAATCCGACTTCTATCATAGTCGGAAACGTGATGGTACGCATTTCTCCTCCACACACGAGGCATCACAACAGCGTTTCATCAGGCAATGCCGGTCAACTGCTGTTTGTGTATGAGAAATCGATTAGAAACTTTCCTCATTTCAGTACGTTGTAGGTGCCGCCACCGGCGCCAACCATGTGTGAATGCTCTGAAAAGCTAATCATTTGCATATCACAGTATCTTCTTCCTGTCGGTTAATTTTCGCGTCTGTAGCACGTCATCTTCGTGGTGTAGCTATTTTAATGGCTAGTAGTGTAATTAGAGAGGAGCAGAGTCCAACGATGCGACTTTCGCGCTATGCACGGAAGGACTGGTTTTGATGGGCTGAACACAAGTAGAATTTCCCGCCATACAAGTACTGATGGAATTTGGTTACGTCAGTCCCAGAATAGTTGCATTGTGATTTCTTGAGGAGTCTGTATACAATGGCAGTTGCTCTGTCCAGTGATGCATCCCTTAGGAGACAGAACAGCGCTAATCCCATAACAGGATGTGCCACCGACGAGCACGACCGGATTAGCGGGATCAAAGCGCACGAAACAGCGATCGTTCAATAAAGCAGCTTTCAGTTTCTGAAACGCGACTTGCCACTACCCAATCCACTCAAAAGGCACATTGTAACGTCAAATATGATGCAATGGAGCTGCAATCTGCACAGCATTTGCAATGAAACGAATGTAATAAGTTAATTTAACCAACAGACGCTGGAATTCATCGGCGTTCCGAGGACCAGGGACGCCCCGGATAGTGGCTAAGTGTGATTCCAAAGAGCGAATACCCTGACTGTTCATACATGCGTTTTTGATCTCACGTCGTGCTGTCCACGTCTAGAAGTTGGCAGTAACACATGTGTCTGCACTGCCTATCTGCGCACGACTTTTTGACACCCCCCTCACCAACCCGAGTTGCGCGACGAGTGCCACCACAGAGCTGACTTTACAGGACGCTGCACCGCCTTAAGCCAGTCTCTGTCTGTTGAATTCGGGCTGTGTACTCGAACCGTTATCAGTTAGCTTCTGTAGTTACTGTGTGTGATGAACCTGGACAGAAGTCTGTGGTTGTTGTTACTCAAGTTAAGTAAAAGGACATTACTTAAACATTATGTGCGTATTTCATTATTTTTGCTCCCTGCCTAAGAACCTACGAACTCCTTACAGTAATTTTCGGGTTTGCAGCCGAATCTCATCAACATTCTGCCACGATATTTCGGCCCCGAGACGTCCGGCCATCCTCAGGTGAGTAGACAAAGTACTGAAGAGACCTGATGCAATCATGGTATTTATAGCGAATTCCGCTCATGCGAATCGTACTGACGGTTTACGGCGCATGTATTAGGAGGTGATGTGCGCGAGGCGGCCAAGTTGTGCGTGCTGCCCTCAGTGGTGAAGTAAGAACAAACTAATCGCTGAACGTACTCTCTCCTGAACTTATTTTTTATTTAATAAGGAATTTTTTGAACAAACTGATGGTGTCGCCATATGGAGTCCCTTGTCCCCTGTGGAGGGCAATCTCTTTACCGAAGACTGAGCATGTCGATACCGTTGTGACCGCATAATTTTAATAATTGGATTCCAATTTTTATCCAGCTGAAAGCAAGACGTATTACCACGGATTCTTTAATTACAGAGTCCCAGAAGCTGGAAACCGGCGCTAAAATTTTAGTATTATTGTATTCCATTGAATGTCCCATGGAAATGCAATGTTCTGCCACTGCTGATTTTAAAGCTTGCCGCAGACGGGTGTGTCTTTCGTGTTCTACACAGCGTTTCTGGATCGTTCGTGTCGTCTGACTTATATATGCAGAGCCACACTCACAAGGGAATTTTATAAACACCCGCCCTCCTCAATTGTAAATCGTCTTTAACGGATCCGACTAAGGCCCTGCTCTTTGCTGGTGGACAGAAGATGACATTAATATTATTCTTCCTCAGCAATCCGCATATTTTAGAAGACCTGTTCCCGGCATATGGAAGGAACGCAGTTTATTTATAGTCGTCATGAGTCTCCTCAGAGCGTTGCTTCTTGTTATTATAATTGTGCATGGTCTTCCGTATTTGACGCATAGTATAGTCATTCTCTTTAAAAACCTTCTCCAGATGCACTAATTCTTCGTGAAGGCTATCAGCAACCGATATTTCATGCGCCTGATGAATTAAAGTACTAACAGCACAGGCAGTTCGTGCGGGGTGATGGCAGCTGAACACCTGAAGATATGCATCTATATGTGTGGGTTTTCTGTACACCGAATGTCCCAGAGGCCCAGCACGCCATACTAACGCGTCTAGAAAGGGTTAAGTCCCATCTTTCTCAAGCTCCATAGTAAACTTGATGTTCTCATGTAAAGAGTTTAAAAGACAAAGGAATTTTTCTAGTTCTTGTCTGCCATGAGGCCATACAACGAAAGTATCATCTTTGTAACGCCAGAAAACCGTAGGCTTTAAGAAGGCAGTCTCAAGAGCCTTCTCCCCCAAGTCTTCCATAAAAAGATTGGCCGCCATAGAGGACAAGGGACTCCCCATGGCGACACCGTCAGTTTGTTCAAAAAATTCGTTATTAAATAAAAAAGAAGTTGAGGAGAGAGTATGTTCAAACAAAGTCGTCAAATCATCACTGAACAAGTTACCAATAAGATGTAGCGGGTCAAATAAAGGCACTTTGGTAAAAAGTGAGACCACATCGAAGCTAACTAGTAAATCCGAGCTGCTCTGCTTAACAGTCTTCAAACGACTCATAAAATCGTTGGCATTACGTATATGATGGCAGCACTTACACACATACGGCTTGAGTGAAGAGGCCAGATGTTTTACAGTCAAATAAGTAGAAGCACCAATATCAACCACTATCAATCGTTGTGGGGCGCCATCCTTGTGTATCTTGGGCAGCCCATACAGTCTTGGTGGAACAGCATTGTGTGGTCTCAGCCTCTTGATAACTCGTTCAGGTAAAGAACTATCGTTCAAAAGAGTAGCAGTTTTTCTGTATATTCGGCTTGTTAGGTCCTTACCGATTTTGCGGTACATAGAATCACTCAGTTGACTATATATCTTCTAGTTGTAGGCTTCCCTTGTCAAAAGGACCGTAGCATTGCCCTTATCAGCAGGGAGTACGACCGTACCAATATCTTCACGGAGGTTGCGAGGAGCAGCTCTTTCCGCTGGAGAGATGTTAATCCGTTGCGGCTGCGGCGCAGATTTCAGCAAGGTACGACACGATTTCCGACGAACTTCATCTGCAGATTCCATGGGAAGAGGTCTAACAGTCACCTTAATAGAACTGAAGAAACCCATTAAAGGAGGTGAAGAAGGTGTAGGAGCAAAGTTTAAACCTGTCGTAAGGAGGGAACGTGTTACTATTTGCGCGGAAACAATTTCGAAAGACCGAATTCAGTATTTCGGTCTTTTCTCTGCTCTCTCTCGTTTTGGTGCCAGTATGGTCACAGAGTGAATGAAAAGGAGATTTCGAACCGATTGCTGATTTTACGTGAGACCAAAACCTCTTATGGTTTTTACTCAGATCGGTTGACAAAACTTTAGTTTCAAAGTCATTGGCTCTTCTCTCAATGCTCTCCTTACGCTCATTTTCGCTTGATTTAGCTTTTGTTTGTCTGTTAGGTTTGGACTTATATCGAATCTGTGATGTAGCTCTCTTTCTTTACATAGCAGTTCGCTAACGCTGTTATTCAACCACGCTGGATTTATCCCTCAAGACTTTGCTAGGAACATAGTTGTCTAAGGTATACTGAACGATGCTTTTTAATTTTTTCCATTTATGCTCCACACCTTCGTTCTCGTTGATGAATATTTGAAAAAATGGTTCAAATGGCTCTGAGCACTATGGGACTCAACTGCTGAGGTCATTAGTCCCCTAGAACTTAGAACTAGTTAAACCTAACTAACCTAAGGACATCACAAACATCCATGCCCGAGGCAGGATTCGAACCTGCGACCGTAGCGGTCTTGCGGTTCCAGACTGCAGCGCCTTTAACCGCACGGCCACTTCGGCCGGCGATGAATATTTGATGCTAAATACTCAGGTGCTCTGCAATTTGTATTTTGTCACTCTTGCTAAGCAAAATTATTTTCCTAGCTTCCTTACCATTCCTTTTAAAACCTGTAGTCTTAGTTGCTATCACAGCTTTATAATCACTGATACCTTCTTCTAGATTAACTGATTCGATGCGTTCAGGTCTATTAGTTGCTAGGAGGTCTAAGACGTTACCTTCACGAGTTGGTCCTCTGATTATCTGCTCGAACTAGGGACAAAATTCAGAATAATGTCAGAGGAATCCCTGTCTCTGGCACCAGTTTTTATTGCATGACTCTCTCAATCTCTACCTGACAAGTTGAGCCGGCCGGGGTGGCAGAGCGGTTCTAGGCGCTACAGTCTGGAACCGCGCGACCGCTACGGTCGCAGGTTCGAATCCTGCCTCGGGCATGGATGTGTGTGATGTCCTTAGGTTAGTTAGGTTTAAGTAGTTCTATGTTCTAGGGGACTGATGACCATAGCTGTTAAGTCCCATAGTGCTCAGAGCCATTTTGAACCCTACTACAAAGGCATTCCAAGAAAACTGTTAATGATATTCTGCAAGTTCTTTAAGAAGCGCTGTATCATTACAGCTCCTAATCCAAGCGGTCAATAAAAGGACCCGATTACCATTGATAAAGCTTGTTGCTTTTCTTGTATTAACTTGCACAAGAGGAAGACGAATCATGACTTTTACGATATGTCCGTCACTATGAAAAATACAACATATTAAACTTTACCGTAGAAATAAATACTTCAGTCCTTTTGTTGTGTTGAGTAACGTGTTGCAGCCTTTATTTTACTCCCGATGAATGGTATAGCAGTGTTTACACAGTAGCTTCCAAGTCGTAATTCCCATCATAATATTTGGCCAGTACAGTGGGTAATACTGCAACATGGTGTCTGCCTCCTTCACAGCAAACGACTTCCCACTGGCCCTCGTAATAACATTACCACTTCTGCTTGGTTGACAAGTAGCTGCTTAACCCTTTCACTCCGGCGCCATGATTGTTGCGTTGTGCGCTGTGGGCGAGAGTCAGTCACGCCCGGCCGTGCCCGCTGAACGGCGCATTTTTCGCTCTCCCCGTGGCGCTACTCTGTCCTTCTTTCACACTCGTAGTGTTATCGCAATTATTGGTCTTTATACTATATATTTATTAGGGAAAATATTTATACAAATCACAAATGTTTTTGATATTGTCTGTGTTCAAAATTCAAATGGTTCAAATGGCCCTAAGCACTATGGCACTTAACATCTAAGGTCATCAGTCCCCTGGACTTAGAACTACTTAAACCTAACTAACCTAAGGACAGCACACACATCCATACCCGAGGCAGGATTCGAACCTGCGACCGTAGCAGGAGCGTATTGTCTGTGTCTGCGCACAAATCCAAGTCTCAGGATGTCAATGGAACTGCTGGAGTAGCACGTGTACCTGATGTAGCAGCGGCTGCAATAAGTGTTTCATTTTCATCGTCAGATTCGGACGCTGATTCCCTTTCATCTTCAAAGTCACTAACCTGTATGAGAGAAAGAGCTTCATCCACAGTATATCGCTTATCTACTTCTAGTAGAAACGGAGGTTAACAACACGTCACTTCAGAATAGAAACAAGGCGGTAAATGAGCGAAACAAACGCTTTGAAACTGAATGAAACTGCATCTAGTGACTATTGTTAACTACAGACTTTGAACAAAGCCGCTAGATGGTGCATAGGCCAAGCTTCTACACAAGTCGAGCGTAGTGAAGCGGAGAAATATGACGCGAGGCGGAACTGCTACAGCAGTCCACCAGCTGGGCGCCACATTCACTCCCGACTTCTACGGAAGTTCACCGTAGCGATAGGGTTAATAGTGTAGACTTGTGTGTAGCTATAATTTCCCGTCCATGATGTGCTCACTTTAACCACGACACTCTACTTCACAACCTTTCCGATTCACAAAGTGAACTGTTATGGAACCTTTTGTCGCAATGTTTATCTCACCTTATCCTTCCGTGGCTAAGTCCCTTTAGATTTTAACTTAAGCCTAAAGCCATGACTCGTTACAGTTTTAATTACAAAGGTCCCTAATACTTTTAAAACTAAGATCTAGTTAACAATATACAGAGATTAACACAAAAACATTATTTACAGCTATACATTTAAAACACAGGTACAAATTATTAGTTGCGTACTCCGCGGGCTGATGGCAGCACCTTACAAGGGATCCTCCCCATCGCACCCCCCTCACATTTAGTTATAAGTTGGCACAGTGATTAGGCCTTGAAAAACTGAACACAGATCAATCGAGAAAACAGGAAGAAGTTGTGTGGAACTATGAAAAAATAAGCAAAATATACAAACTGAGTAGTCCATCTTCAAGATATGCAACATAAAGGAGAGTGTGAGCTCAGCGGCGCCGTGGTCTCGTGGTTAGCGTGAGCAGCTGCAGAATGAGAGGTCCTTGGTTCAAGTCTTCCCTCGGGTGAAAAGTTTACTTTCTTTATTTCCGCAAAGTTATGATCTGTCCGTTCATTGACGTCTCTGTTCACTGTAATAAGTTTAGTGTCTGTGTTTTGCGACCGTACCGCAAAACCGTGCGATTAGTAGACGAAAGGACGTGCCTCTCCAATGCGAACCGAAAACGTTTGATCGCAAGGTCATCGGTCAACCGATTCCTCCACAGGAAAACACGTCTGATATATTCTATATGACACTAGTGACGGCATGTGCGTCACATGACAGGAATATGTTGTCTACCCACCTAACTTGTACACTTGGCGAATGGGTAAAAAGAGTCTTCTACCTTGCCCGATTTAGGTTTTCTTGTGGATGTGATAATCACTCCCAAAAAATTGATGAAAATATAAGCGTTTGTTACATAAACTGAAAATAAAAAGTTAAAACTTATCGCCCGAAAGTAGGCTCGAACCTAGGACCTCTCGTTCCGCAGCTGCTCACGCTAACCACGGGACCACGGCGCTCCCGGCCTTCCATTAGCCTTGATGTTACATACCTTGCACATGGACTATTCAGTTTGTATATTTTGTTTATTTTTTTCATAGTTCCACACAACTTCTTCCTGTTTTCTCGATTGATGTGTGTTCAGTTTTTCTAGGCCTATCCACTGTGTCAACTTATAACTAAATCTGAGGGGGGTGCGATGGGGAGGTTCCCTTGTTAGAGTCAACATGCTTTACTTTACCCTTCTGCCGTTAGATGGCATATGCGCCCTCGGTTCTATATCATGTCACTGCTTGCTTTATACAGGCTTTTTCAGCTGCCCTGCTACTGATCGTATTTTTTTGTTATGGCAGACAAGAACGAAATAACTTCTACGAAAAGGAATGGAACATTTCCTATACTGTGTGACATACTTGTATCGTTACAGGTTTCCTAATGTATTAACATTTTTTCTATCCAATCCGCGAGGACGAATGTCTCTGAGAACACTGTGGCTAATTGAACTTTGGTTTTGGCAGACAATTCGTCTGTAATTCTGTGTTACTGTGTTTCAGAATTTTGCCCTGCGACTGACTGTGTCTTATGTGTTTTTCAGAGGCTAACATTATTAGTGACTGTAATTCATGTTTTTTTGCAGTGTAGTGAGTGTGCTCTTTATCTTGTTCCATTACAATTTTGTGTGTGTTGATCATTTCCAGTCCTTCGCAAGAACTGTCAGTAACTCATATTGATTAGTTTCAGGCGCAATAGATGGAGCAGCTAATGGACGTGATGACAAGACTGCTCGCTGCGCAAGCAAACATACCGCCTCCGCTCCAACCACCCGGAGCTCCATTACAGCAAGCAGCGCCTGCACCGCCATTCCGTCCATTTAATTCAAAGAAAAGATTCGAGGGCAGTGCGCAGCTCGTCGTCCACTTCACAGCGCATCACATTCAAGGTATAGAAAGGCAACCGTATTTTCTTGTAACAGTCGGAGTGTCAGTTTACCGGTTGACCTGCAAACTCTTTCCCACGGCCCGCCCTTATGAAGAACTGACTGCGGCACTCAGTAAACACAATGTTGAGCAGATTAATATGGCTGGTGCGTGTCACGTATTCTTTCGTTTGCGCAAGCATCCTAATCAGACTCATAAGCAGTGGGTAGCTGATATGCAAGGACTTACACGCCACTGGAAACTCAAGTGTCAGTGTGGACGTTACTGTAGTGATACCATGATTAGAAACACAATTAACTTAAAATGTGCCAGATCCGTGCATACATGAACATATTCTTAAGCACCCTGAACCCAGTATACAACTAGTTTTGGAATTAGTGGAGCGCCAAGACTTGTTGACAGTACAGCGTTGGACTTTGATTCCACTCCTATTTGTGCAATACAGAGTAATGGTAAACTGATTGTGTCCATAGTTCGCACGGCGTGGCACGTCGTCTCAGCCAGGGCAGCAACATAAACAGAACCAGAGAGCTAGGCAACAGGCTAGCTGTGTTAAATCCTGCCTTCGGTGTTTCAAAACACGCAAGTGGCAGGAGTGTCCCTATCGTGACGCTAAGTGTTATCATTGTGGCAAGCGCGGCCACGGTCAATCAGTCTGTATGGAGAAACCCAAGTCCAACAACATCTCTGTACATTCTCCCAGGTCTCAGTCACTGAGTGTAAATCCAGTTTTCTTTCCAAGCCCAGTGGTGATTCTAGAGTTTCACACTGACAGCAAGGAAGCCACATGCTTCTTCCATTACGCACCAGGCCCATAAACTGCTTGTCCCTCTGCCGATTGCCAACCAATAACTATGAATGCAGCTAGACAGTGGTGCATCAGTGACTTTATTGGACAGAAGCACATAGTTACTGTTAGGCAAGCCCAGGCTACATATCTGACATGCGACGCTTTCTGACTGCAGTGGATGTGACATTCCTTTAATACGTATTTGCAGTCTACCTGCCACTTTTCGTAACGTTACATAGACAGTTTCGTTCAACTTTGTGCTCACGCGAAAGTGAAACTTTTTTTAATTCATTTGGTTTGCACATTCAAGACAATGTTCACTGTATGAACTCTTCTGTGTCTACAGACGGTGTAGCTGAACACTGTGAAGAATTTGGTGACACTTTTCAAGATGGTCTAAGCAAAGCTAATAACTTCTATGCCCACAATTCCATGAAGGACAATGCGCAACGACGGCTTTGCCGAGCACGGCCCGTCACTCACACTATCAGAGATCAAGTAGCATAGGAACCCTTATCTTGGCAGCACAATGTTGCGATTTCCTCTGTAGCAGCCAGTCAGTGGGTATCCCTTAGGTGATTATATAAAAAAAATTGAGTGATCGCTGTTTGGTAAATTTTGATCTCGCTAAGACGGTCATGCTGGCGGTCGACACATCGCAGTATTGCCATTGTTCTCCCACACAGAGATGGATCATCGGGCAGGCCATATGCCTTCGGATCCAAACTCCTCAACAAAACACAGAGCAACTGTTCGCATATTGACAAGGAAGCTCTTGTTATCTTATATCGGGTGAACAAATTCCACCAATACTTGAGTGACGGAGAGTTCTACTTGGTGACGGATCACAAACCTCTCACCTCATTGTCCAGCATTTTAAAACCAGTCCCTCCATGCACACTGAAAAAGTTTGATCGTTGTTCTCTGCTCCTCTCCAGTTACCACAATGAAACTGTGTATAGGCCAACAGCTAAACATTTGACTACAGACACACTTTCTCGCCTACCAGTCACGACTGATTCAGCATTCGACGCCTCAAAAATTCTTGTTCTTATTTTGATGTCCAGGACACTGTTACAATTTATTTTCCCCTCGACCACCAACGGATTGTCCAGGCAATTTCAAGATCGTGTTGTGATATCTCTGCACTGGTTGGCCACATTTATTTAAGCAAATTCGCGATCCGTCGATTGTACGCTGTTATTTTTCTCTCCACCACAGCTTATCAGTCTAGTAGGGTACCCTTCTTTTACATACAGACAACGATCTATCCCGTGTGGTTTTGCCACTTTTGCTACGGAAGGAAATTCTTTACCTTCCTTATCAAGGCCATTGGGGCACTGTACGCACTAAGCAGCGCCATTGTACATGGGTCGGAATGGACACCCAGATAGAACAAATGACTTCACAAGACCAGTATATGCAAAACACCAGGAAGCTCCGCCACAAAATTATTTGATTGGTCCAAGCCCAGTACTCCTTCCCAACATAAGCGTATCAACTTTGCGGGTCCCTACTGGAATTTCTGTTGGCTTATTGTTGGAGACAGCTTTAGCAAGCCGGCCGGTGTGGCCGTGCGGTTCTAGGCGCTTCAGTCTGAAACCGCTTGACCGCTACGGTCGCAGGTTCGAATCCTGCTTCGGGCATGGATGTGTGTGACGTCCTTAGGTTAGTTAGGTTTAAGTAGTTCTAAGTTCTAGGGGACTGATGACCACAGATGTTAAGTCCCATAGTGCTCAGAGCCATTTGAACCATTTTTGAACCTTTAGCAAGATTCCGTTTGTGGTGCATATGCAATCCACCACAACAGCTAGAGCTATCAAGAGTCTGACGTCGATTTTTTTTTCATCGGAGGTCTGTCCGAAGTGTTGGTTTTGAGCAATGTACCCCAGTTCGCATTGGCAGGATTTCAGCAAAGGCATGAATCATGTGACGACTGCACCGCTCCATCCACAATGTAATGGCGAAGCGGATCGATTCCTTAGAATTCTCAAGTAACAGATAAACAAGTTTCGCGCTTTCCGTACACAGGAGCAAGCGTTAGTGCTTTCTCTTGTCTTACCTCTCCAACCACGTAATGGTGTAATGGCAAATCACCAGCAAAGTTCTTCCACGGACGCCGATATGGGATACTGCTTCAGTTGCTACATGCTCCGCAGCAGTCGGACTTTGCTCAGCAATGCAGTAAGTTTAATGTGAATGACTGGTCTGCCGGCCGGAGTGGCCAAGCGGTTCTGGGCGCTTCAGTCTGGAACCGCGCGACCGCTACTATCGCAGGGTCGAATCCTGCCTTGGGCATGGATATGTGTGATGCCGTTAGGTTAGTTAGGTTTAAGTAGTTCTAAGTTCTAGGGGACTGATGACCTCAGATGTTAAGTCCCATAGTGCTCAGAGCCATTTGAACCATTTGAACCAATGACTGGTCTTTTTTTTTTTTAGAGTTTCTGTCAGACACAGGCGCCGGAAACGGGGCGTCATCAACAAAGTCTTGGGCTGCTCTTTGTATGTTTTACAGACTCCCATTGGGCTACAGAAACGCCATGCGCCACCAGCACTGGGGTGGTAGCCAAGCGACATCGATGTTGCGAAGGCACCGTCACCAGAGCGCCAGCAGTGTCAGATGTGAGAGGTGGCCCCCCTTGTTCTGCCAACTTCCGGTGGGTCGCTGTTGATACTCAAGTTACAGTTACTCCTCCGATGATCGAAGATGCTCTATCCATGATCTTGGGTGTGCACCCTATGGCTAGTCTTTCGCCTGATGTTTCCAGCTATTCGCAAAATGAATGTCGAAGTGCGGGCAGAACCTTATAATCGACTGAAGTTTCGTCTCCTGCCTCCTCAGTGGCACCTGCGCTGAGACCTCCCCCACCCACACATCGGCCGTTGTTTCCGGCAGCACCAGTAAACGGCGATGGCGAGAAGGTTTGGGGGGATAGGGAGGAATGTAGTATCGTGCACTATTGGTACCACGCCGTGCAGTCCAAGTCTAGAAGTTGGCAGTAACCCTTGTGATTGCACTGACAATCTGTGGCCGGCTCCATGACACACCCTCCTCTCCTTGCGCGACGAGTTTCGGCACAGCGTCATCGTTAAGGGCGCTGCACCGCTCTACGATAATCTCTGTCTCTTAGTTGAGTTCTGCCTATGTACTCGGAGCATATCAGTTAGCCACTGTAGTCATTGCGTATGACGAATCTTCCTATCTCATGGATTCGCAATGGCCTGTAGTCTGGACTTGTTGTTACTCAAGTTAAATAAAAGGACGTTACTTACCACTACGCGTACATCTCATTATTTTTGGTCCATGTCTTAGAACCCATCAACTGCATGGCATTCACCATCGGGTAGACAAAATGGATAACGTGTCCCAAACATTCAATCACAGTCTGGAAGAAGGATTATTTGGCTATATTAAACTTAAACTTCGGATATGAAAGCATCTGAAACAATTTCCTGAGACTGGAAAGATGTTCACCAGAAGTACGACCTGGCACTACTGCATCATCCAAATACTTCAAACAAGAAGGAACTGTAGCAGTCAGCTGTGATAAAAAGCGTTGAAGAATTTCAGGTGCAAATGAGCTGCTAAAGGGCAACCGCAAAACTTAAATAGCTCCATTTGAGTGTTCGTCCAACGCCCCCCCCCCCCCCCCCCCTGCGCCCCCATGAACCATGGACCTTGCCGTTGGTGGGGAGGTTTGCGTGCCTCAGCGATACAGACAGCCGTACCGTAGGTCCAACCACAACGGAGGGGTATCTGTTGAGAGGCCAGACAAACGTGGTTCCTGAAGAGGGGCAGCAGCCTTTGCAGTAGTTGCAGGGGCAACAGTCCGGATGATTGACTGATTTGGCCTTGTAACACTAACCAAAACGGCCTTGCTGTGCTGGTACTGCGAACTGCTGAAAGCAAGGGGAAACTACAGCCGTAATTTTTCCCGAGGGCATGCAGCTTTACTGTATGGTTAAATGATGATGGCGTCCTCTTGGGTAAAATATTCCGGACGTAAAATAGTCCCCCATTCGGATCTCCGGGCGGGGATTACTCAGGAGGACGTTGTTATCAGGAGATAGAAAACTGGCGTTCTACAGATCGGATAGTGGAATGCCAGGTCCCTTAATTGGGCAGGAAGGTTAGAAAATTTAAAAAGGGAAATGAGTAGGTTAAAGTTAGATAGAGTGGGAACTAGTGAAGTTCGGTGGCAGGAGGAACAAGACTTCTGGTCAGGTGAGTACAGGGTTATACATACAAACTCAGATAGGCGTAATGCAGGAGTAGGTTTAATAATGAATATGAATATCGGAATGCGGGTAAACTACAACAAACAGCATAGTGAACGCATTATTGTGGCCAAGATAGATACGAAGCCAACGCCTACCACAGTAGTACAAGTTTATATGCCAACTAGCCCCGCAGATGACGAAGAGATTGATGAAATGTATGATGAGATAAAAGAAATTATTCAGATAGTGAAGGGAGACGAAAATTTAATAGTCATGGTTGACTGGAACTCGATAGTAGGAAAAGGAAGAGAAGGAATCGTAGTAGGTGAATATGGATTGGGAGTAAAGAATGAAAGAGGAAGCTGCCTGGTAGAATTTTGCACAGAGCATAACTTAATCATAGCTAATACTTGGTTCAAGAATCATGAAAGAAGGTTGTATACATAGAAGAAGCCTGGAGATAGTAGAAGGTCTCAGATAGATTATATAATGGTAAGACAGAGATTCAGGGACCAGGTTTTAAATTGTAAGACATTTCCAGGGGCATATGTGGACTCCGACCATAATCTGTTGGTTATGAACTGTAGATTAAAACTGAAGAAACTGCAACAAGGTGGGAATTTGAGAAGATGGGACCTGGATAAACTGAAAGAACCAGAGGTTGTACAGAGCTTCAGGGAGAGCATTAGGGAACGATTGACAAGAATGGGGGAAAGACATACAGTTGGAGAAGAATGGGTAGCTTTGAGAGACGAAATAGTGAAAGTAGCAGAGGATCAAATAGGTAAAAAGACGAGGGCTAGTAGAAATCCTTGGATAACAGAAGATATATTGAATTTAATTGATTGAAGGAGAAAATATAAAAATGCGGTAAATGAAGCAGGCAAAAAGGAATACAAACATCTCAAAAATGAGATCGACAGAAAGTGCAAAATGTCTAAGCAGGGATGGGTAGAGGATACGTATACGGATGTAGAGGCGTATACCACTAGCAGTAAGATAAGTACTGCCTACAGGAAAATTAAAGAGACCTTTGGAGAAAAGAGAACCATTTACATGAATATCAAGAGCTCAGATGGAAACCCAGTTCTAAGCAAAGAAGGAAAAGCAGAAAGGTGGAAGGAGTATATTGAGGGTCTATACAAGGGCGATGTTCTTGAGGACGATATTACAGAAATGGAAGAGAATGTAGATGAAGATGAAATAGGAGATATGATACTGCGTGAAGAGTCTGACAGAGCACTGAAAGACCTAAGTCGAAACAAGGCCTCGGCAGTAGACAACATTCCATTAGAACTACTGACAGCCTTGGGAGAGCCAGGCCTAGCAAAACTCTACAATCTAGTGAGGAAGATGTATGAGACAGGTGAAATACCCTGAGACTTCAAGAAGAATATAATAATTCCAATCCCAAAGGAAGGAGATGTTGACAGGTGTGAAAATTACCGAACTGTCGGTTTAATAATCCACGGCTGCAAAATACTAACACGAGTTCTTTACAGAAGAATAGAAAAACTGGTAGAAGCTGACTTCGGGGAAGATCAATTTGGATTTCGTAGAAATGTTGGAACACGTGAGACAATACTAACCCTAAGACTTATCTTTAAAAATTGATTATGGAAAGGCAAACCTACGTTTTTAGCATTTGTAGACTTAGAGAAAGCTTTTGACAATGTTGACTGGAATATTCTCTTTCAAATTATGAAGGTGGCAGGGATAAAATACAGGGAGCGAAAGGCTATTTACAATTGTACAGAAACCAGATGGCAGCTATTAGAGTCGAGGGGCATGAAAGGGAAGCAGTGGTTGGGAAGGGGGTGAGACAGGGGTGTAGCCCATCCCCGATGTTATTCAATCTGTATATTGAGCAAGCAGTAAAGGAAACAAAAGAAAAATTCAGAGTAGGAATTAAAATCCATGGAGAAGCAGTAAAAACTTTGAGGTTCGCCAATGACATTGTAATTCTGTTAGAGACAGCAACGGACCTGGAAGAGCAGCTGAACGGAATGGACAGTGTCTTGAAAGGAGGATATAAGATGAACATCAACAAAAGCAAAACGAGGATAGTGGAATGTAGTCGAATTAAATCGGGTGATGCTGCGGGAATTAGATTAGGAAATGAGACGCTTAAAGTAGTAAATGAGTTTTGCTATTTGGGGAGAAAAATAACTGATGATGGTCGAAGTAGAGACGATATAAAATGTAGACTGGCAATGGCAAGGAAAGCGTTTCTGAAGAAGAGAAATTTGTTCACATGGAGTATAGAATTAAGTGTCAGGAAGTTGTTTCTGAAAGTATTTGTATGGAGTGTAGCCATGTATGGATGTTAATCATGGACGATAAATAGTTTAGACAAGAAGAGAATAGAAGCTTTCGAAATGTGGTGCTACAGAAGAATGCTGAAGATTAGATGGGTAGATCACATAACTAATGAAGAGGTATTGAATAGAATTGGAGAGAAGAGAAATTTGTGGCACAACTTGACTAGAAGAAGGGATAGGTTGGTAGGGCATATTCTGAGGCACCAAGGGATCACCAGTTTAGTACTGGAGGGCAGCGTGCAGGGTAAAAATCGTAGAGGGAGACCAAGAGATGAATTCACTAAACAGATTCAGAAGGATGTAGGTTGCGGTAGGTACTGGAAGATAAAAAAGCTTGCACGGGATAGAGTAGCATGGAGTGCTGCGTCAAACCAGTCTCTGGACTGAAGACCACAACAATAACAACAACATGAGCGTTCATCACAAAAACTCGTTGGGACTGTTCATCCAAGTGAACCCGCAAATAAGCATCGCGAACATCAATTTTAGGGAAGCAAGGACCTGCACCGAGCTTTTCCATGAGTTCCTCGGGCAGTGGCAAGGGAAAAAGAGTCAATCACGTCTGTGGATATACTGTTGCCTTGAAATCTGCACATAAGCGTAATTTGTCTGATGGTTGCTTCATGCTCACCAAAGGGGTCCCCACTGATCAGCTGCTACAGAGAAATCACACCACTGTCCTACCAAGATTTGAGTCCGAGTGCCACCTCATCTCTGATAGTGTGAGCGACGGGCTGTGTTCAGCAAAACCGTGGTTGCGCATTGTCTTTGATGGTAATGTGATCCTCGAAGTTATTGGCTTTGCCTCGACGGTCTTAAAAAATGTACTTTATTATTCACAAAGTTCAGCTATCGTGTCCATAGGCACAGAAAAGTGCGCAGGGAGAACGTTGTCTTGAATGTGCTAACCAAACAAACCACAAGAGTCAATAACAAAAATATTTTCAGTTTTACGTGAGCACAAAACTTAGATGAAAAGGTCTTAGTAACGTTACGAAATGTGACAGGTAGGCTGCAAATACCTAGCACAGGAATGCCATGTCCACCATAACCCACAGCCCGCATCTCGTGGTCGTGCGGTAGCGTTCTCGCTTCCCACGCCCGGGTTCCCGGGTTCGATTCCCGGCGGGGTCAGGGATTTTCTCTGCCTCGTGATGGCTGGGTGTTGTGTGCTGTCCTTAGGTTAGTTAGGTTTAAGTAGTTCTAAGTTCTAGGGGACTTATGACCACAGCAGTTGAGTCCCATAGTACTCAGAGCCATTTGAACCACCATAACCAGGAAGAGTTGCCTGTGGGTCATGTAGCTTGGGTTTGCCTAATAATTCACTGATGCACCAGTCTCTGACTGCACGCGTATTTTGTATTTGGCAATCCGCAGAGTAACGAAGTATTTGTTGGCCTGGGGCTGATTGGAAGAAGTGTGTGCTATTTGCTGTTACATCTGACTTGCACTGATCAACGCTAAAACCACACAGTGTGCTTGTTGAACTTGAGTTCCTTCAAACAAACAGATGGAACATCTCCATTATTACCACAATGATAACACGGGCATGCCTACCGCTTGTGCGCTGTGAAACACAAATGGCGGGATTTAACTCCACTAGCCTGCTGCCTAGTACACTGGTTGTGTTTACGTTGCTACCCTGGCTGATACTTTGCGTGCCGTAGTGTGCGAATTACGGGCACAATCTGTTTATAATTACGCTGTAGTGCACAAATAGGAATTAAAGGCTACCGCTGCACCATCTCACAAGTCCTGGCGCTCCGCTATGTCCAAAACGTGTTTCAAACTAGGATCAGGGTACTTAATAATGAAATTTTTTGGAAATTTGTCGTAATGTCTTACGGGACGAAACTGTTGAGGGCATCGGTCCCTAAGCTTTAAGCACTACTTAATCTTACTTAAACTAACTTACACTAAGGACAACACACACAGCGGTTCTAGGCGCTACAGTCTGGAACCGTGCGACCGCTACGGTCGCAGGTTCAAATCCTGCCTCGGGCGTGGATGTGTGTGATGTCCTTAGGTTAGGTAGGTTTAAGTAGTTCTAAGTTCTAGGGGACTGATGGCCTCAGACGTTAAGTCCCACACCCATGCCCGAGTGAGGACTCGAACCTCCGACGGGGAAAGCTGCGCGGACCGTGACAAGGCGCCCCAGACCGCGCGGCAACCCCGCCGACACTTAATAATGAGCTCGTGTAGGTGAGGATCTGACACATTTTAAGTAATGGCGTCGCTAAATATGACAGCACTGTAGTAACTTCCACACTCACACTTGATGAATTCACAATGGCCTGTATGTCCTTAGAAGTCAACCACCCATTGCTTGTGGATCCGATTAGGTTGCCCGCGCAAGCGAAAGAATTTGTACCGTGCAGATGTCACATGACTTTGTTCATCATAGTACACAATAAGAAGGAAAAAAGGGGGGGACGCAACACGAAGGAATTATCCAAATGTTAATCGGTAGATGTGACGCGCATCTACAGACAAACAAATGGATACAATTTTAGGAAAATTAGATGTTTTACTCAAGGGATATAGCTTCAAAAATTCAGCAAGTCAAGAATGCATTGGTCGAATACTGGCCCTTATTCAAGCAGTAATTTGGCTTGGCATTGATTGATAGAGTTGTTGGATGCCGTCCTGAAGGAAATCATGCCAAATACCGAGCTGGGTGGAGAGCTCTGCCCATAATGCTCCAAACATTCTAAACTGTGGAGAGATCCGGTGACCTTGCTGGCCAAGATAGGGTTTGGCAAGCATGAAGACAAGCAGTAGAAAATCTCGCCGTGTGCGGAGGGGCATTACCTTGCTGAAATGTAAGCCCAGGATGGTTTGCCACGGAGGGTAATAAAACGGAGCGTCGAATATCGTCGACGTACTGCTGTACTGTAAGGGTGCCGCGGATGATAAACAAAGGATCCTGCTATGAAATGAAATGGCACCCCAGCCCATCACTCCTGATTGTTGGGCTGTATGGCTGACGACAGTGAAGTCCTGATCTCTCCCAAAGAGATTCTCACGCCTCCGGTCTTTTAAAGGCTTCGAAGGGTCGATGATGGTCGGGTTGGTATACTACCGCTGTTTACAGCGTCTTCAGACACGTTTTCGTTGATCACCAGGGCCTGAAATCTCATTAACTAGAGTAGAATTGTCTACAGTGATGACTCCTGCTTCGAACTGAGTCTCGATGACCAGCGAAGACGAGTGTGGGGGCGTCCCAGACAGCAGCGGGATACCAGCCTGTCACCCATCATGTGGCCTGACAACCAGGAGTGATGGTCTGGGCCGGCCGCTGTGGCCGAGCGGTTCTAGGCGCTTCAGCCAGGAACCGCGCGGCTGCTACGGCATGCCTCGGGCATGGATGTGTGTGATGTCCTTAGGTTAGGTAGGTTTAAGTAGTTCTAAGTTCTATGGGACTGCTGACCTCAGATGTTAAGTCCCATAACGCTCAGAGTCATTTGAACCATTTGATGGTCTGGGATGCCAATTCGTTTCATATCAGGACCCCTTTGGTTGTCATTCGTGGCACGACGATATTCTAGGTCGACGGTATTCTACGCTCCGTTTTGTTCCTCCATCATGGCAAGTCATCCTGGGTAGTATTTCATCAAGATAATACTCACCTGCACACGGCGAGAGTTTCTATCGCTTATCTTTGTGCCTGTCAAACCCTACCTTGGCCACCAAGGTCGCCGTATCTCTCGCCAATTGAAGAACATTTGGAACAACATGGGCAGGGCTCTCCAACTAGTACAGGATTTCGACGATCTAACGCGCCAGTTTTACAGAATTTGGCACGATATCCCTCAGGAGGACATTCAACAACTCTGTCAATCAGTGCCAAGCCGAATAACTGCTTGCATAAAGGACAGAGATTAATCAGCGCGTTATGGACTTTCGCAGTTTGTGGCGTTCTTTCTGTGGAGTAAATTAGCAATTGTTTCTGAAATCGTAGTCATTTGTTTGCCTGTACATGTATGTCACATGTACCGATTTGCTTCCCATTCAGATAATGTATTAGTTCTTCGTAAGGAATACTCTCAGGGCGGGCATTGTGAAAGAATTTGCAGGGTAAACAATATACGGACACTTGCGCTGTTACAAGTAAATATGGTTGCCTACCCCTTTCTTCGTTGTGATGCACCGTAAAGCGTAAGTCGATCTGTGAGCTGTACTCGAATTACTCCTCTTGCGTAGAGTCAAATCAAAAAATGTTCAAATGTGTGTGAAATCTTATGGGACTTAAATGCGAAGGTCATGAGTCCCTAAGCTTACACACTACTTAAGCTAAACTATCCTAAGGATAAACACACACACCCATGCCCGAGGGAGATCTCGAACCTCCGCCGGGAGCGTAGAGTCAAATGCATGGAATGGCGGCATGGAAACGGGCGCTCTCGCTGTGGCGGTGCTACGAGTGCAATCAAATCATATGAATGTATGGTGTCCGTGCTTTCCGACATGTAATATTATTTGCTTGTCCCAGCTCGGCAATGGATCCATCTTCTTCATTGCAGACGCAAAAATACGTCAGACCTCCTGTGGGAATCTTAGAGCGAATACGGAGGAAATATACAGGGACTACAGATAGGTGGCGCTCGATGGAATGTGGATCGGTCGTGAGGCGAACCGAGATAGTCCGCGCAGTTACGATAACCCTTTGTCCCAGATGGCTCAATAGTTAACGCACCTGTCTACTAAGCAGGAGATCCCGGGTTTGAATCCCGACCCGGTACACATTTTCACTCGTCGTCGCTGATTCCGCGTCATGTCCCTATTCAGCTGGCTGCAGTGATACTCTCCCATTCCTCTCTTTTCTCCCCATCTCCACCTTCAATTTACATATAACCGCTGTGTTTGCTTGCCAGCGGTCAGTCTGGTCATCATCTTCTTAAGCTGCTGCACCTGAAACTGAATAATCTGAGTTACTGACAATTCTTTCGGGGGCCGGCCATGATGAAACACACAAAATATACTTGAAACAAAACAGAGTGCAATCACTAACTGTGCTGCAAGAAAGAACGGCTTAGAATCACTCGGAAAGCAGCCTGTGAAAAGCACAAAAACACAGCCAGTTGCAAGGCAAGCATGGCTAAAGACCACAGTTCTGCAAGAAAGACAGTTAATATCGTCGCCAGGTGATTGTATGGCAAGAGGTAGAGCCAAGTAGCAGTCAAACATAGTTTTCTTTCGTCGACAGGTGTTTGGTCGTACTGGTGGTGGATGCCAAGGTGTTGGTGTGTTCTCATACAGAGATCAAAATATTAAACTGCACATGTAGCGTTTGTTCAACTTCTTTTACGTAACTAGAGCAACAGGAAGTTCCAAGCGATGTTCCAATGCATGTCGTTTAAGAGAGGCTAGTTAGATATTTACAGTAACAACAGAGGCTAACTGACGACGCTTCAACTAGACAGTCAGAACTAAACTAACAGACAGAGTAGATGGCTGTGAGGCCGTTTCGGCGCTGGCTGCGCGAACTCTAAAGGGTGTGCCTCTGAGCCGGCAGCAGACTTACGCTGCAGTCACATGGGTTACTGCTAACTTCTAGACGTGGACTGGCGTGCGGTGAATGGACACCACGATACCACACATCGGAAACGGGTTAATGAACTCATCAGAGAAAATAGTCAGATAACACAAACGCAGCTCTCAGATAAGTGTGACATATCAGGAGAGCGTGTACAGGCCATCATCGCAGAACTGAAGTACAGAAAACTGTGTTCACGGTGGGTGACTCGAATGCTCACTTCTGACATAAATGTAAATGTCGTGTGACTTGGGCCTCCCGTCGGGTAGACCGTTCGCCGGGTGCAAGTCTTTCCATTTGACGTCACGTCGGCGACTTGCATGTCGATGGGGATGAAAAGTTGATGATTAGGAGAACACAACACCCACTTCCTGAGCGGAGAAAATCTCCGACCCAGCCGGGAATCAAACCCGGGCCCTTAGGACTGACATTCTGTCGCGCCGACCACTGAGCTACCGGGGGCGGACCCTTCTGACGTGGAACAGAGGAGACTGGACATTTGTCAATAAATTCTTTTGCGTTTTGAGCGTGACGGTAATGGGTTCCTTAATAACATTGTGATAAGCGAAGCAAGCTGAGCTCACCATTTGGACACCGAAAAAAAGAGAGCATGAATGGTGTTCCTCCGCAAAGGACCATCGACACACCAAAACAGTTCAAGATCATGCCATCAGCAGACAGTCATGCTCACAGTGTTCTGGGATGTTCAGTGTGTGGCGCATTTGGAACTCATGCCTAAAGGCAAGACCATAAATGTACACAAGGTACTGCGAGATCCTTTAGAAAGCTGAAAGCACGAATTCGAAGAGTTCGTCCACACATGGAGCACCCTCGCCTTCAGTATGACAATTCCAGAGCACACACCAACGCAGCAAAATCTGCAACAGTCCAATTCCTTGGGTTCTCTGTCGTTCATTATCCTGCATACAGTACTGACTTGACCTCATCTGATGCTCATCTGTTTCCAAAACATAAAGAACACATTCGAGAACTTTGCTTTGATAGTGATAAATTGGGGCAAGCAGAGGTGGGATTGTGGCTCCGTCAACGAAGCCAAACGTTCTACATTGACGACATCAACAAACGGGTCTCTCTTTGGGAGAAATATATTTGTTGTCAGGGTGACTATGTTGAGGAATGAATATGGGGACATGAAGAAAAAGATATAGAATGTTAATAACGTTTGTTTTATTCAAAATGTGTTAAGCATTTTTACATAAAAAATTCGGCAGCATTACTTTTCAGCCCGTCCTCATAATTCAGGAACCCAGTTATTGTTGTGGCTGTTGCCACCCTGAATACGCCAATGGTATAATCACAGAACACAGGATCTTCCATCTCTTTAGATGACATACTTTGCAGTTTATATTAACTGTCAACGAACTGTCGCTGCACCAAGAGTCTTTGCCCTGCAAGTCTTCTTTAAACATTTATTCTAACGAGAGACCGTTTTGTTGACAGCGTCACTGTAGAATATTTGACTTTGTTGATGGCGCCACATCCTCACCTCTCCTTGCACCAATTGATCACAGTCAAAGTGTAGTCCTCGAAGGACTCACTTAAGTTCAGGAAACACATGGAAAAACGCGGTCAACTACTCTGGACGCTATCTCACATATTGAAATTAGCACCAGCGTTTCTTCCACTATGGGCACAAAAAACCCAATGTAGCACATTAGTTATGTCAATATGATCATCACCGTTCACCGGATTTCGGTTGGAGGCACGTTTCCTGCTGTTAGAAACTCGATTACAGCTTGTTTTTTCTCGTGCACCGACTTGGTTAAGTTACACACTACTACCACGTTACATGCCACAATTCAGAGACCTCTAGCGGCAGTCGGTTACAAAATATGTCAGCTAAGCACGTAAGTCAACTGAGAAATAATGCGTGGCATGTAACACGTCAACCGATATTGAGAACAGACTAAAAAATTTGGAAGCATTACTTTGCAGCATACCTTTGTGCATACATACACCACAAGCTACCGTATGTTGCATGACAGAGGGTAACCTGTACCACCACTAGTCATTCCCTTCCCTGTCCCACTCGCAAATGGAGTGAGGAGAAAGAGACTGTCTATATGCCTCTGTAAGAGAGCTAATTTTTTCTTATCT
This sequence comes from Schistocerca americana, assembly GCF_021461395.2. Lineage (NCBI taxonomy): Eukaryota > Metazoa > Arthropoda > Insecta > Orthoptera > Acrididae > Schistocerca > Schistocerca americana. The sequence goes on from NC_060130.1 coordinate 724,258,941, forward strand.
TGTCTCTGCTTTCCTCACGTGATATGTACACTCTTTGGCATAACACTTGGCCGGCGGGAGGGGGGCCTTTGGCAACATGAGACTGCCTGGGCTGATAATTCTCTAAGACCGGCTATTTGCTCAATATGCCACACAGTAGGTTGGCTGTAGGATAGCCAACTCACTTAAGGAAACCGTTCAAGACAAGTGGAGCATTCGTGTTCGAGTCCTGATCCAGCACAAATTTTCACCTGATGCCATTACATTGTCGAAATCCCTTGCACTGCTGGAAGTCATTATTTCCTCCCTACCTCATCCTCATCATCATTCTTTTCCATTCCTTTCACCCTAAATTGATCATGGTCTGTGTTTACATCCACTGTAATGTCACTCACAACTAGAGTATGAGGAATACCACCAAAACGTGGAGATATTATGGATAATAGACTAATACTTCGATGCCACAGAGTAATATATCAAACTCAGGATGCACAGGGAAAAATGGAACATATAACTACTGAAGCAAAAACGAAACACTCAATTGTGCAGCTGTACACATTCATTCGTTTTTAACCTCCTTATCTACCGCAGGTAATGCATACTAACAAGCTTGTTCATTGCTTCCGTGATTTATCTTGTGTTGTTTGATACCGAAATGATGAGCAAAATACAGATTCGTGTCACAGATAGTTGCTTCCAATATGCTCAGAGATTTTCTCTTGTTTTGATGCTGATGTAACGTCGTGTTTATAATGCAGACGACTGCGGCTAATCCTGCGAGGTTGAAAAAAGATCCGAAGTCTTAAGATTCGTCACTTAAATTGTGGCAGTAAGCAGCTTAATTAAAGTAGTAGCGAAAGGAAATGGTAAGATACAGATTTTGCAGAAAAATTGGAACAGATATCGAAAGCAGTTACCGGTTTTGGGGAGGGTGCGCTTTACACATTCGTGAATTACTGTTGTAACAACAGATCTGCCAAAAAATGCCTATGCTAGTGGCGAGAAGAATGCGTTTCTCGAAGTGGAATCATGCAAGATCGGATCCAGACATCCAGTCTAGCATAAGACACTGTGCTCTACAAATTTCAGATATTCTTTGCGCTCCAATCACTGTGCAGAATAACTGGCAATGTAAAAAATTTGATGGTACATAACAATAAAGTGCTTTCTACATTAAGTTCTGTCTCCCAGATGAATTAACGCTTTCCCAAATCAACGAGGGAGGCAAAAAAGAGAGAAGTTAGTAGTGGGGCAAAGACGTATGAGGACAGCCTGCATTAGTGCCAATTTTTTCAAGATGGCGGATCCAAGATGGCTTTGATAAATACACACTCCAAGAATCGTAAATTCTGGTGAATATGGTAGCCCAACACAGCTAAAAACATCACCTCATATCATATAAATGTCGAATACACATCAGAAAGCTTGTGAAATACAGTACCCCATACAGCTATCGAAAAACCTCGCCCCATATACCACAAATGGCTATGAAGGTCATGCATAATAGTATGTGCACCTTCCATGGGCATCGAGCACAGACCGGGCTGGCCGCTAACTGCAGCCTATGTGCTGGGATTGTGTGCACCACTATCATATCAGCGCACACTCCGCTGCACAGTGAAAATCTCATTCTGGAAACATCCCCCAGGCTAAGCCATGTCTCCGCAGTATCCTTTCTTTCAGGAGTGCTAGTTCTGCAAGGTTCGCAGGAGAGCTTCTGTATAGTTTGGAAGGTAGGAGACGAGGTACTGGCAGAAGTAAAGCTGTGAGTACCGGGCGTGAGTCGTGCTTCGGTAGCTCAGATGGTAGAGCATTTGCCCGCGAAAGGCAAAGGTCCCGAGTTCGAGTCTCGGTCGGGCACACAGTTTTACTCTGCCAGGAAGCTTCATATCAGCGCACACTCCGCTGCAGAGTGAAAATCTCATTCTGGGATCAGTCAACATGATTGCTTGCGTTGTAGCTTTGTTTTTTACAAAGATATGAACAGAGTTATGACTTTTTTAAATGGCACTCTGTATTTTTTATTTGGTAATTCATTTTCTCTCCTAAAGACCTACTCAAAAATGTATCACATTGTACCATTCACTGAAACACAACGTTATTAATTACACAACACAACACTGATGTCGACGCTTCCAGCTCTTACTGCAGGTACTCGGGGTAATGGAAGACATCCACTTGCTGACCTTGACAGAGGGCATAGGTAAACATAAGTAGAATGCACAACCGTCATTCCTCAACCATCGTCAGTTGAAGAGTTGTGTGAATAGAATGTACACTAACGAAGAGAAGGTAGAAATGCTACTCATCTGCGGGAAATTTAAGTTAGCAGAACAAATTGCAATACTGTTTTCTTATGTATGGGTACATTTCATACAGTAGTTTAGTCCTTTTAAATACTATTATGTAGAGTAGGCATACAGTAAAGGCTGTCCTTCCTACAAACTGCATCGACATAACGTTCCTTTTATTGTTGTTGTTGTTGTTGTTGAAGGTAGGCGAAATGCTACGCAGGCAGCGGAGCTGTACGGAGAGCGATATCCTGACAAGAACCCACCTTCCCGACGGATGTTTTCTCCTCTTGTTGCGACGCTTCAGGAAACTGGAAGTTTCAACCAATGACAATGCGACCGTCGTAGTACTCGCACAGACGAAGCTGCCGAAGTTACTGTTCTCGCTTCCGTTGCTGTGAATCCACATGTGAACACACAACAGCTTGAACACGAGATTGGCATTCCTAAAACCAGGGTACATCGTATTCTTACACGTCACCGATTCCATCATTACCATGTACACCTACATCAAGAATTACATGGAAATGATTTCCGGAATAGTGTACAGTTCTGTCAATGAGCACAGCAGCAAGTTCTTGCCAACCCGAACTTCTTCTCCAATGTTCTATTTACCGATGAATGTTCCTTCTCAAACAAAGAACAGGTAAATACAAGGAACATGCATTATTGGTCCAGCGACAACCCACTATGACTTAGACAGGTGGAACATCAACGTCAATGGAGAGTTAACATCTGGTGTGGGATGCTTGGTACTACAATTTTTAGCCTCTATTTCATCAATGTTAGTCTAAACGGCACAGCGTATGCCAACTTCCTCTGACGAATTCTTCCTCCTCTTCTGGATGAAGTGCCGCTGAAAGCCAGGACGCTTACGTGGTATCAGCACGATGGATGTCCAGCACACAATGCCTTGCGTGCACCTCGTTTTCTGAACCGAAGGTATCCTGCCAAATGGATTGGTCGTGGAGGAACAGTAATTTGGCCTGCTAGGTCTCCTGACTTAAATCCTCTGGACTTTTTTCTTTGGGGATGCATTAAAGACGTTGTCTATCGCGATATTCCAACAACTCAAGAGGACATGCAGAAACGTATCGTGCTTGCTTGTATTTCTCTTCAGCAGGCAACACTGGAAGCAGTAAATAATTCTTTCATTCAACGAGTGCACCAGTGTATCTGTGTCCAGGCACCTTTGAATGTCCTACTCCTGGGAAATGGTACAGAAGAGTCAAAGTCAATTTTGTGTTATGTTTTTGTTGGTTTTCATTTGTTTTCTGACAACTCTTACGAGTGGACGAGTTTGTGACATTTTTGAATAGGTCTTTAGGAAAGGAAATGAATTACCAAATAAAAAATGCAGAGTGCCATTTAAAAAAGTCATACAGATGTTCATATCTTTGTAAAAAAAAAAACAAAGCTACAACGAAGGCAATGATGCTGATTGATGTCCCCCTGACGGCTAAAGAACATTTGCTTAAAACATTTTGTAATTTGTATCTGGGCAAACAATTATTTAGCGTGGTCAAGATATATGGGACACCCTGTATATAAACCTCAAACCTCTCCCGCACAGTCATCCTCATTCTAGTCTAGTCTGCAGTCACATTTGTTAGTGCATCCGTCTGCCTCTTTCATCGATGAAAATGAAATGCTCAGTAGCAGCAAACACCAGCAATGTCAGTGGCAGCAGCAAGTGTCCCAAGGCAGTCGGTGCACTTGGAGGAATTGTCATGTAAGTACATATCTTCGGCACGAAAATTCTGGTAGCATATGTGTTTATTACATCAAATCAATAAGTTCAAATCTTGTAGCACTGAATGCTTTGCATTGTGTTAGTAGTATACAGCAATTGTTCTTGCTGTTGCAGCATTTGTTCCTGAAATGCTGGCTGATCTCGATTGGCAGGTGGAGGCTGAAAGGCAGCAGCAGCAGGCCAATGAGTCTGGCGCCGGTTCTGCACACCCCCAGAATTCTTAGAGCAGCCTCCAGTGGCACTTCAGTCGTCTCAGAAATCATGCGTATATTGTCGTTAAAAAAATCTCGAGTTTTAGTAGCACTGTAGATTAAGATTTTATAGTACTTAATGCTTTGATGTGTGCTGTTAGTATATAACAATTAGTCTCGTTGTTACAGTGTTTATTTATGAAATGCTGGCCAATCTTGATCCGCAGCTGGAGGCGGAAAGGCGGCAGCAGCCAGCCAGTGACTTTGAAGTGGTGTTGTATAAACCCTAGAATACTTGGAAAACTTGCAGCAGCAACTCAGCCGCCAAATCCATCATTTAAGCATATATTTTGGTATGGAGAAAGATCAGGACAGTGTCGTTACTGAGATTATCAAGAAATATATTTCATTCTCCAAACGAATGACGCCAACAATTACACTCACTTCCTAGACTTGCTACATTTTATGCAGACATCACTCCAGAAACATGTTGAAACTCTGCCTCAAGATAGGGTGTCCATTCGTCCCGTTTTTCCCGGGACAGTCCTGTTTTTTACCAAAATGTCCCGCTGTCCCGAAAGTTTTTTTGGGGACGCCCAAAGTCCCGTTTTTTATGATTCCGCTTGGCTAGAGTATTTTACGCTACTGGTTGTTTGACTTGACTGCACAATTATTTACGCTAGAAAGTGTGTGATGACTTTTAGCATACCTCAAACATGTACCGAACTGTCAAAAATCGCAAGTAATTTTAAACGCACTATAGGTTACGAATAACAACGAAGATTCTTCTCTTCTAAATCGATCCACTGAATCCGTCCTTTCGGTCCAGAGATACTCTACGCCACTGATACTTGCTCTCTGGCTTCCGTCACCACACTGTTAATGTTTTGCACTGTACAATCACTGTTTCATTATGCCAAAACGATAGTGTAATTTTAACAGCAACATAAAAAGCGAGTTCCCTTTTAACACTGGTAGTGGAAAAACTGTAGAATGTACGTTGTGCAGATCCAAATTTGCTATTGGTCATAGTGGAAGGTCTGACATTGTGAATCACACTAAGACGAAGAAACATCGCATGAGTGAGCAAACGAAAAGAGCAAATAAATGCGTGAGTGATTACTATGTAAACTTAAAATCAGTAACAGAATAGGCAGTTGGCAGCACAAGAAGCTACGTTTGCATACCACAGTGCAATGCATAAACATAGCTTTAAGTCAATTTACTGTACTACAGCAGTTGTTAAAATACTTTTCAATCCTATTCACATGTGGACACACAAAATGTAATGCTATCATTTCAAATGTTATTGCACCGTATGCAGCTCAGCAGGTTTTAAATGAACTGAAAGGAGCTCAATTAATTTCTGTAATGATTGATACATCGAATCATCTGGATTTGAAGTTGGTTCCTCTCCTTATCAGGTATTTTCACCCTGAAAATGGCATCACGGTGAAAGTGCTCGAATTGGTTAATTTAGCTGCAGAAACTTGAGATTTACTTCAGAATTATGTGCTGGAGGTTTTAAAGAAAGATGATCTTGAGGGAAAGGTGATTGCAGTTTCTGCAGACAATGCCAACACCAATTTTGGTGGTAAGCAGAGGAAAGAAAAAAACAATTTGTTCTATAAAATGCAACAGAACACAGTGAATAATATATATGTGTTGGCTGTCCAACACATGTGGTGCACAATTCCTTACAAATTGGCTGAGACTGCCTACCCATCGACTGCCAATTAATTGTAAACAAATTCTACCAGCATTTCCACATATATACAGTAAGGGTTGAATCTCTGAAGTCATTATGTACGTTTACTGAAACTAAATACAAAACTCTACTTGGGCACAGCAAGACAAAGTGGCCATCTCTGCTACCAGCATTGGAAAGAATTGTAGCGATATTTCCTGCTTTTAAATCATATTTCATTTCCCTTGATAAGTGTCCTGTTATCCTCAAACAATTCTTTGATAACCCTGTATCCATTATTCTTCTACATTTTCTTGTTAGCCAGCTAAAACCTTTCTCCACAACAATTAAATGTGTTGAGAAACAAGAAATCGCAATAGTGAAAGTTTATCAAGAAATAAAGAAATTATTGGGCAAATTACAATGTAGAAAATCTGAAAGATTTCTCACATCCTTTGTACATGAGACTCTAAGAATGCTGGAAGAAGAGGGTGAAATTACTGTAGAACAATTTCATATTTATGCTGACATCTTCTATGACTCTATTGAGTATATTAAACAATAGTGTTTGCCATTTCTCACACCTTTTAAAGCATTTGACTGGGTGAATACTGAAAAGGAGCAGCTACAGTGGAAGTATGTTCAGGAATGTTGAGTTTTTGTTAAAAGTATTGTACCAAATTTTGCTGTTGAAGACGAACTGTCAGATGAATTTTCATGTGCACAGAACTTCATAAAAAGAGAAAAAGGAGACAAAGAAAGTGTTAGTGCAATGTGGTGTAAAATATTTGCTTATTTCAAAAGTAAAAACATTAACAAGAAAAACATGATTCATTTGGTGGAGTTTTGTCTTGAAATTCCTGGGTCAAATGCTGCTGTGGAACGTGTGTTTTCGTTAGTGAACTCTTTGTGGTCAGATGAATAAAACAGAACGAAAGTTGAAACAGCGAGGGCCTTGCTCATTGTCAAAACACACTTTAATGGTGTATCGTGTACTGACTTTTATGATACAATTTCAAACGAAAATGCACTTCTTGATAAAGTGCATAAAAGTGAAAAGTACGGTGATAGTGTGGCAGAATAATTGTAAAATGTGATTTGGGATCATCTAAGCGTACGTTGTAAATGTAAACTTGTATGTGTATGAAATTTAGTCAATACAACATTTATGTCCCGTTTTTTTTCTTCATTGCCCCAGGTTTTTCACTAATTTATTTTAAATGTCCCCTTTTTCAGTGAAAATGAAATGGACACCCTACCTCAAGAGGATATGCACATCAGTCGAGGTGCATATCCTGACGACGTGAAGTTTCAGCTTGTGACAAGGAAGGGGATTTTCCATATGAATATGTGAGTTGTATGGAAAAACTCGACGAAACTAGATTAACTGACATAGCTGCATTAATCAGTAACCTTACAGGCGATGCCCTGTTAGCTGCAGAGTATGAGCATGCTGTGAGTGTTTTGTAAGAGTTTAGTGTCCTAAATTTTGAGGAGTATGCAAAATTCTGTATACAGACACAGAAGTGTGTTTGCTTGCTGATGTTTTCGAGAAATTCCGGAGTGTATGCATGACCACATATGCTCTGGATCCTGCCATTTGTTACACATCACCTGGGTTGTCTTGGGATGCTACACTCAAGAAAACGAAAGTCAATATTGAACTACTGACTGATGCTGACCTACTCCTTTTCTTTGAGTACAGGATCCATGGTAGACTTTTCCAATGTGTCTGTAGAATTGGAGCTATATCACATATGTCAATAACTTACACGGGCATGTCATCCAAAAATGGGGGCCGACTGACGAGTTTCAGTAGATGTCCAAAGATGAATACATCGGATTAGGTGAAGATATCCATAGTGTGGCGGTTGATTCTGGTATAGGGTATGTTGTGGCGGCAGAACTTGGATATCCTATTAATTTGCATGATGCACACTGCGTCTAGAGCAACTAGTACTGTCGGTAGGCTCCATCCCCAAACAGATGACAATGCTGAGAAACAAGCAGAGATACATTCTTCCCTATTGTAATTTCCAGCAGTGTCCCAACTTTGAAGTTTGCGAAACTTCATTTTGCTGATCCATAGTTATTTTATATGGATATCTTCAGCTACTGCATGAAGTGCTGTGATCCATATGAAGTAATAAAGTAGCACGCCAACACATTCGTCACATCTTCATATGCAGCCAATAATCTGTACAGTATTTTTCCATGGAAGAAGTAGGTTATTGGCCTTATGAAAAATGAAGAGAATGGGTTGCCAATTGTGGAGTTTTTCTCCACATTGGGAGATGCCAATCAGAGGTGGGTGAAGGGTGTGCATTGTGCAGCATCAAGGGCTCTTACGACTGAAGATTACTTGAAGTGCCTGTACAGCATTGTTCACGTTGCTCCACTGTAGCCTCAACATGTGGTGCAGCGAACTAGTATTCAATCACAAGCGCACAAGGTGTACACTGGGCTGCAGTCGAAAGTCGGTTTGTCACCTCATGATCATCAGCAGGTCATTTGTGAGGGTGGGATTGAAACTTGCCGGCACTCACACTATTCGCTTGATGAGGATAGCAAGATTGAGAGAGAGTGACAGTGGGTGTAAATCTCGTATATATTCGACACACACACACACACACACACACATATATATATATATATATATATATATATATATATATATATATATACATATATGTTTTGTAGTAAACTGCACACCATGTGTTCTGACATAGAAGTGTACAGGGTGAACATTAATAAAACCGACAAATGGCAAGAACGAATTCCTGAATGGAAATAGAGGAAAAATGTTCTGTGAACATGTGTCTGGAAATGGACAGCGTGCTTTCAATGACAACAGATCATCCCAGAGCGCAGTACAGAACTGCATCGCATCCACGTCACAACAGATGTTTAAAGTGGCCTCCATGGGATGCAATTCACCTAACCAGACTTTGCATCATGCTTTGCTGCACTGCTTCACACATTGCGAGCTCTCTCTGAAGACTATCACAGGCATCATGAACATGCTGTTGAAGGCTTTGCATATCATAAACTAGTTCAGGATACACAATATTTTTCAGATGTCCCTAGAGATGAAAATCCAGGAGGCTTAAGTATAGCAATCTAGCAGGCCATGCTACATGACCTCCAAGTCCTGTACAATATCCAAGGAAGATGTTGTTGAGATGTCGGCTAACTGTAATACATAAGTGGGTTGGTGCTCCATGATGCAGAAACCACGTAACCTGTCACTTTGCCAAAGGCACATTCTCAAGCAGTCCAAGCAGACTATTCTGCAGGAAGTCCAGGTACATTCCTCTGTCTAGGCGTTGAGGAATAATAACTGGTCCTAGTATGTGGTGACCACACATTGATGTTGAACTGATGCTTATGAGACATCTCAAGCATTCCACAAGGATTGTGTGTAGCCGTCAGATGACGATTATGCAGATTGATGATGCCAGTTTTGGCAAAGGTGGCTGTGTCATTTAAGAAGACTAATGACAGAAATCTCATAAATGTGATGGTCTGGTGCAAAAACCGTTGACAAAATCCTTCCCGTAAAGGAAAATCCGCTGCTGATAATCCTTCCACCCACTGCAGGTGATAGGGTTAGCAGTGGCTATCATGCTGGATACACATAATTGTACTTTCGTTTACATCATGTTGGTGGGCCACTTGCCTGGAGCTTTTACTAGGGTTAATCTCAATATCCTGTAGAACCCAGTCCTCCAAAACTGATGTACACACAGTCTGCTGCCTCTCTGCATGTTCCTCTGTCTGAAAGGGCCCATGATCACACAAACGCCCAAAAAGGGCGTGAAAAGTTGTGTGATGGATTTGGTGTCTGTGACAGTACTTGTTTTGGTATAGCCAAGCTGCCTCCCGACCATTTCCGTCTGATTGGCTGTACACAAACACTATCTTGGTTTGTTTCTGACATGAATACTGGACCATTGTATTGCTTACAGCACACTGCATAATTGCACAACCTGCAACACACAAGGAACACACAGTACACAGTCAGAGGAACTTTCATTCGACAGCACCATCTACCGTGGCAATGATGCATTTTCAGACACATGATGATGGGACCTTTTTACCTCCATTTCAAATCAGGGATCCTCCCCTGCAGATTGTCGGTTTTGTTAATATTAACCATTTATATGCGCACCACATGTGTTGATGAAAATGTATATTGTGTAAATACACACCCACACCATGTATGCTGATGAAAATGTGTAAAGAACACCTGTAAATACACATTTCACGTCATGTATTCAGACGAAAATATGTCACTTGTAAATATACTCACACCATGTATGTTGATGAAAATGTTTACAAAGTACATGTAAATGTTCTTTCAAGTCATGTATTCAGAAGAAAAAATGTCACTTGTAAATATATCCACACCATGTGTGATGACAAAAAACGTGTAGCATGCAGACTTGTAAATACCTTACATGCCATGTGTGCTGACAAAAATGTACATCTTGTACACTTGTAAACAGAATACTTTTTAAGTTTCATCTGCTGCTAGGCATCCAAGTATGATTAGTTTTTAGTGTAGATATACAGTTCACTGTCCTATCCAGTCCACCAAAATTTAAGACGTTTTGTGTATAAAAACTTCCAGTAGATGCAACCTGTGCTACTGATAGATGGACTGTGGGCTTTTCATGTTGTAGTTATTTGTAGTAATAGTAATATTGTGAAAAAATCTCTGAATTGAAAAAAACATATTATCTGAATATTTTTTTAAGAGCCAAATTATGTGTATCATCTTTTATATCCATATCTAAAAGAGATGTGAAATTTATCTATCATTTATCTACATCCATGTCTAAGAGAGTTGAATAAATATATTTGTTAACATACATCTTTGTTCTAGTTACTTACAAAAAGAATATATCACCTGTGATTGTAGAAAGCCACAGACATAGTATCGGCACAAAGCTGCATACTATATAGCTGCACTTGTATCAAAGTGGCAGCAGGGTAAAATCACTAAGAGTGAGCAAACTGAAAAAAATTCATTTATTTTTGTTCATATATGTACATCTTCCTGAGTCGACAGAGGGCAGGGCACCTGTAGAATTTCAGTTCTTGAAGAGCTGCATACTTGTAGATTATATGCATCCATGTTATGTTCTCCTTGCCCTTGATGTAAATGATTGTATCCGTGTAGTCAGGTAATGAAAGTGACGCCACCATATTTTTATAGGGTATACCACGATCGTCCCAGTGAATTCCATGGAAGGAAAGTGTTAACCACATTGCACTCCTCCACGTTTTAGCGCACTTCACATCTTTGAAAGGCTTGGTGAGAAAGTCTCTGTTACGCCAGAATCTTCTGTGAAAGCTGTGAATGCAATATCTTTAAATATCTTAAATGTGAATCATATATACTCATCCTCATAGAAACCTTGAACGTCTACAATAATGTTCAAGCTTTTGAGACGCTGTTGTGAAATGCTCTGGGTATGACACAACACTGATTCATTTGTACAGCATGCTGTACAGCCCCAGTGAGTGGGAAATAGTTAATCACATGGTCACGTAGAACTAGGGCATATGCCATAGTGCATATACTGTGGTGCTGGGAAATTTGCTGAAGATTCAAATTTAATTTACATCTATCAGTCCTGATTTAATTCTCTTGTATCATTTAGAGCAGTCTTCGTACAAAAAAGAAAAACTCGACGATGGTAAAGGATTGGTTGGATAGGAAAAGGTAACTGACAGTGTAACTGATAAAATAGAGAACTATTATGGAATGGCTATTAGGCAAAACACACACAGTGTCGATGAAATGAAGAAGACTGTTTGGGCTCTTTTTGTTTCATACTTTTTCAGCCCACGAAAGTTTCCATCATTTCTCGTGTCCCAAAGGCGAAAACAGTTGGTGTAAGTACAATAAGGGATTGCTAACTGGTAAAGTGAACACTGATGTTGTAATGGAGGTGATAAAACCTATTTTAGAGACTTAGCAGCACCTGAACTGTAGAAAAAGTGTGTTCATGGAAAAACTCAAAACTCCAATGAATGTGTAAACAGTGTTTTAGGGTCAAGAATCCTCAACACTGTGTTTGTTGGAATAGAAACACTTCACTTTGATGCGTATGATGCTGTTACTACTTTCAATGATGGCAACGTTGTAAGGTGCGAAGTATTCCGAAATATGGGAAAAAAGATGTGTTTCAACATGGTACGAACAATGCTTGCTTTAGACAAGGAACGTCTTCAGGCTGCTGACAGGGCTGTAAAGTGTCTAGAAATACAAGCCAGAGTAAACAGGAGGAGGACAAAGAGGAAGCTGGAGGATGAGTTTGGAGAAGATGAAGATAATCCATCCTATGGACTTGGAATGCACTAGAAAGGTAATCCAAACTTTGTACCACGATTCCCAAAAGTTTTATTTTTTCATACAAATTAAGTGTTTTCTCAGAAAAAATAATATATAACAACAGAATTAAAATTTATAAAAAACCTTATGTTTAGTTGTAGCCAATACTCTAATAAATAACCTGCAAAAATTTCAACGTCCTAGTGCAAATACTTTCTGAGAAAACATGTAATTTATAAGCGCTATTTTAACATTAGAAAGATAGGGTTTACTGGAGTGTCTTAACTGCAAGTATGATAGATCTGGGTGTCTCCAATTGAACAGAAATTTTAATAGCCACGTTTGTCTGTTTGCCGTTGATAGCACTAGGTATTTAAATAGCTCCCATGAAAGGAAAGTTAATGGCACATATGCACCAGCATTTAGAACTTTTAAAAGCTTGAAACACGCCTAATCCGCTACGGTAACGTGTAGTATTTTCCATATTATTTTTTTGATGATGATCCGCGTCTCGTCTTGGGCATCTTGAATATATGACTGTTATCCACTGCACACCATATCAGAATAAGTTCCTGTTTAGCATTCATAATAACTCGCTGCCTGCCTTCAGAGTACCCCATAAGCATTTTTAGAGGTATGCATGCAGTAAATCACTTTTACTATTCCACTGTTCTACCCACTGTTTCGCCTATGAACTGTCTTGCATTTTCTAACCCTTTGAAACCCAAGCGTAATGCCGTGACATGTTTCAAGGGTTAATGCTATGCCCCTATTACGTGTACAACCAATCTCAGCTCCGTTAAGTACGTATCGTACTTCCTGAAACAGGAATGCTCAGTCATTACATGTTAACTTCGAACCCACTGTAACAGTACCATCATTTTTCCTCAATGCTCCATCCAGATATATGAAACTATTGCATGGAAGTGTTAAAGTACTTTGATGCTAGATGGCAATCCTAATTTCATCGTTGTTGTCAAATGTGGTTGAGGTTTCTACGAGAAGTATTCCTGGCATATAATTTGCTGATCATATTCCATTGGGATAGTTATACTGAGTGACGTCAAAGCGAGGTTTCAGTCCTAATTGTTTAAGAAATTCATAGTTAGCACATGTTATCATCTTGCAATCCTGCTATGAAATGCTGTGCTATGATGGGTCGTGTGCACTGATTTAAAAACTTATGCCTATCCTGTCTTAGATGTAGTCGTACAATGATTTTGTCACCATTAAAGGCAAAAAGTTGATTATTCCGATATACAGTACGCAGCTACAGATAGTTTAGTGTCTTAACTGTCACTGGATGCGCTATAGCTTTGGTGGGCGTCTCAAAAATCTTACACCCTGATCTAGTTGAGGAGAAGAATCCATAAGTTGTATGAATCAATCTAACGTTGGGATAGGAATTCCTTGCACTGTTACACTCAACACAGATTGTACTGATGGGGAGTCTACCCACTGTCTGATCAGACTTCTAAAATTTATTACAATCCTTCTTCAAAACCTATCCTTTTGTAAAACCCTGTAGTCACCCTACTGAAGCTTTCTGGTTAAAGTCAATCGTTGCATTCACCGTCCTTATTTAGGATTTACGTGTATTGATGTTTACATGTTGCTCAGTCCCATTTCCAGACTGTTTTAAAACTTCGAATAAATCGTCAATTTCATATACATCAGGTTCTATTTTTATAATTTCTCTTTTACCTTTAATTTCGAGATGCGTTTTATTGTTAGGCTCTGTGATATTTGGTATGTCTCCAGTCCAGTCAGCAGCATACTCCATTCTCCAATGCTCAGATCAATCGGTGGGAACTAATACGCAAGTAATACTGATGATCTTTTAAAGTCAGAGTATATGACACTGCGTCTAAACTTCAGTTGGTGAATGTGTGCTTAGTGCACCTCCTCATACAAGGTGTTCAGTTTAACTGAAGACAATGAAATACCTCGTAAACTACACATCGGATCAAAAAAGTTATAATTCCTATTTGTTTGACACAGAGGGGAACATCCAATGATACCACACTCGACCCCTCACCCAAACCTGTGCGTAGGTGGCGGGGGGAAACTTTGAAGTCTTCAGTGGGAACCCCCATTTTTTGTTGAGGTTATCATTCTACAGCAAAATCTAGATTGTTTTGTCTGAAGCATTTTCATCATTTCGCTACAGATGGCGCTGTAATCAGAGGAACAGAAATGGGTACGCAATCGTAATTTACGACATATTGTTCAGTGGCCCTTGACTATTCACTTACATGTGGGACCCCACTTGCGTGCTGCGAAGGTAGGACAGGCGAGTACTTCATAACTTCCAATTGGAAACCCCATTTGCAATGTTGTATTCCTCTTATATATTGAACGGAGGAGTATTCGATGCGTCACTGTGGCCATGGCTTAGAGGCGAACTCTACTTTTCTAATTAGAGTGTGTAAGTGTTCAAATCTAGTACCGCCAACTCCAGTACACTTAGTGATTCGCTTTTCAAATGACCATATACAGGACAGAAGCATATCTACAGGAATGTCAACACAGGCGTTTTTGTTGCAGTCGACCATGACTTCACAGCCTGTTGGCGCTTGCTGGTACACATTATCTTTTAATTATCCCCACAGAAACAAATCCGGCGACCTATCGGGTCAATTAAAAGGCCTACCTCTGCCAATCCACTGACCAGTAAAACACGGTCTAATACCTCCCGTGCTTAAGTTGCATAACGCACTGAGAAACCATCAAGCTGAAACCACATACGTTGTCGAATGTTTGGGGCAACATTATGCTATAGTACTGGTAGTATCTGTTCCAAAAAGTTCGATATTTGCGTCCGTCCAACACGCTGTCGATAAAATACAGACTGAGTTTGTTCCCCATGATGCCACACCATCCGTTAACCAACCAAGGACGTTGATGGTCAACGTGCCATAACCAGTGGGGTTTGTCTACACCCCTGTAATGCATCTAATACATCTACATCTACATTGATACTCCGCAAGCCACCCAACGGTGTGTGGCGGAGGGCACTTTACGTGCCACTGTCATTACCTCCCTTTCCTGTTCCAGTCGCGTATGGTTCGCGAGAAGAACGACTGCCGGAAAGCCTCCGTGCGCGCTCTAATCTCTCTAATTTTACATTCGTGATCTCCTCGGGAAGTGTAAGTAGGGGGAAGCAATATATTCGCTACCTCATCCAGAAACGCACCCTCTCGAAACCTGGCGAGCAAGCTACACCGCGATGCAGAGCGCCTCTCTTGCAGAGTCTGCCACTTGAGTTTATTAAACATCTCCGTAACGCTATCACGGTTACCAAATAATCCTGTGACGAAACGCGCTGCTCTTCTTTGGATCTTCTCTATCTCCTCCGTCAACCCGACCTGTTACGGATCCCACACTGATGAGCAATACTCAAGTATAGGTCGAACGAGTGTTTTGTAAGCCACCTCCTTTGTTGATGGACTACATTTTCTAAGCACTCTCCCAATGAATCTCAACCTGGTACCCGCCTTACCAACAATTAGTTTTATATGATCATTCCACTTCAAATCGTTCCGTACGCATACTCCCAGATATTTTACAGAAGTAACTGCTACCAGTGTTTGTTCCGCTATCATATAATCATACAATAAAGGATCCTTCTTTCTATGTATTCGCAATACATTACATTTGTCTATGTTAAGGGTCAGTTGCCACTCCCTGCACCAAGTGCCTATCCGCTGCAGATCTTCCTGTATTTCGCTACAATTTTCTAATGCAGCAACTTCTCTGTATACTACAGCATCATCCGCGAAAAGCCGCGTGGAACTTCCGACACTATCTACTAAGTCATTTATATATATTGTGAAAAGCAATGGTCCCATAACACTCCCCTGTGGCACGCCAGAGGTTACTTTAACGTCTGTAGACGTCTCTCCATTGATAACAACATGCTGTGTTCTGTTTGCTAAAAACTCTTCAATCCAGCCACACAGCTGGTCTGATATTCCGTAGGCTCTTACTTTGTTTATCAGGCGACAGTGCGGAACTGTATCGAACGCCTTCCGGAAGTCAAGAAAAATAGCATCGACCTGGGAGCCTGTATCTAATATTTTCTGGGTCTCATGAACAAATAAGGCGAGTTGGGTCTCACACGATCGCTGTTTCCGGAATCCATGTTGATTCCTACATAGTAGATTCTGGGTTTCCAGAAATGACATGATACGCGAGCAAAAAACATGTTCTAAAAGTCTACAACAGATCGACGTAAGAGATATAGGTCTATAGTTTTGCGCATCTGCTCGACGACCCTTCTTGAAGACTGGGACTATCTGTGCTCTTTTCCAATCATTTGGAACCCTCCGTTCCTCTAGAGACTTGCGGTACACGGCTGTTAGAAGGGGGGCAAGTTCTTTCGCGTACTCTGTGTAGAATCGAATTGGTATCCCGTCAGGTCCAGTGGACTTTCCTCTATTGAGTGATTCCAGCTGCTTTTCTATTCCTTGGACACTTATTTCGATGTCAGCCATTTTTTCGTTTGTGCGAGGATTTAGAGAAGGAACTGCAGTGCGGTCTTCCTCTGTGAAACAGCTTTGGAAAAAGGTGTTTAGTATTTCAGCTTTACGCGTGTCATCCTCTGTTTCAATGCCATCATCATCCCGTAGTGTCTGGATATGCTGTTTCGAGCCACTTACTGATTTAACGTAAGACCAGAACTTCCTAGGATTTTCTGTCAAGTCGGTACATAGAATTTTACTTTCGAATTCAATGAACGCTTCACGCATAGCCCTCCTTACGCTAACTTTGACATCGTTTAGCTTCTGTTTGTCTGAGAGGTTTTGGCTGCGTTTAAACTTGGAGTGGAGCTCTCTTTGCTTTCGCAGTAGTTTCCTAACTTTGTTGTTGTACCACGGTGGGTTTTTCCCGTCCCTCACAGTTTTACTCGGCACGTACCTGTCTAAAACGCATTTTACGATTGCCTTGAACTTTTTCCATAAACACTCAACGTTGTCAGTGTCGGAACAGAAATTTTCGTTTTGATCTGTTAGGTAGTCTGAAATCTGCCTTCTATTACTCTTGCTAAACAGATAAACCTTCCTCCCTTTTTTTATATTCCTATTAACTTCCATATTCAGGGATGCTGCAACGGCCTTATGATCACTGATTCCCTGTTCTGTACATACAGATTCGAAAAGTTCGGGTCTGTTTGTTATCAGTAGGTCCAATATGTTATCTCCACGAGTCGGTTCTCTGTTTAATTGCTCGAGGTAATTTTCGGATAGTGCACTCAGTATAATGTCACTCGATGCTCTGTCCCTACCACCCGTCCTACTGGTTAACGCTATCATGGTTGTCAATGTAGACTCATTGGAAAGTAGTACATCAGCGAAGAACATGGGGGTCGATTACATTTGCTGATGTGCCCATTCACAAAATTTTACCCGGTTATAAAAACTGGTGCCATGAAGTCCTTGATGCAGTGACACATGGCATAGATGACACATATGGTGACACAGTATTGTGACAATACTACCCACGGACATACAGGAAATGCAGTGTAATTGTTGGGCCCTTATCTGTGATGTATGGTGCACTACCACTAATACAGCTATTTCATTAGCTTCTCCTGTAACATGTTTCCTTCCTTTCCTTTTGCCGATCTGCATGCTGCCATCACACATAAAATAACTTGTAAAATAACGAACAAGAGCGAGCTTTCTCTGGAAAACGCTCAGCATGCAAGGCAACAACGGCCTCAACATTCCTCCTACATTCTCCATAAACCAGGATCATTTCAATTTTTTCTACTGTGGTTGCCACATTCATCATCCACTTGCACGTCTATTCTCCAAATGATAGGTAGGTGTGTAGGCAATGAACGTTGTGCAAATATTGCAATGTTTAGAGCCACTATCAGTTCTACGTCTGCAAGATTTATGAGGTCCAGTCACAGTGTACTGCCTGTTATGATACGTGGCCACAGTAGCATGTCCAGTAATCCCATGTTCGATATGCTGGAGTATCACAAAGTTGCGAATGGAGTTTCAGACTAGAAGTTATGAAATACTGGCCTGTTTGATCCTCACAGCGTAATGGCAGGGTCCCATGTGTCATTTGATATTCAAAGGCCATTGAGTAGCATGTTGTAAATTACTACTGTGTACTCAAAAATGGTTCAAATGGCTCTGAGCACTATGGGACTCAACTGCTGAGGTCATTAGTCCCCTAGAACTTAGAACTAGTTAAACCTAACTAACCTAAGGACATCACAAACATCCATGCCCGAGGCAGGATTCGAACCTGCGACCGTAGCGGTCTTGCGGTTCCAGACTGCAGCGCCTTTAACCGCACGGCCACTGCGGCCGGCTTGTGTACTCATTTCTATTCCTACAATTACAGCATCGTCTGTGGCGAAATGAAGAAAATGCTTCAGACAAAACATGTCTAGATTTTTCCAAAGAATCGTAATTTGCAATTAAAAAATGGAATGCCCGATTGAAGATTTTAAAGTTTCGCTCCGCCACCCACACGCAGGGTGGGGTGGCACGTCGAGAGCGGTATTGTTGGATGCATCCCTCTGAGACAAACAAATGGGAATTATAAAAAAAATGGTTCAAATGGCTCTGAGCACTATGAGAATTAACATCTATGGTCATCAGTCCCCCAGAACTTAGAACTACTTAAACCTAACTAACCTAAGGACAGCACACAACACCCTAGGAATTATAACTTTTCTTTATGCATTGTGTAGTTTTCGAGATATTTCAATGTCTTCAGTCTGTATATACAGAAACTCTTGGAAGTTTAGTCCATACCTACCTTCATTCAGTTTTCTTGTTTTCTTAATAACGAGGAACCTATACCATGTGTGATTGCAGCAATCTCCACATATCTTTACCAACTCATTGAAAGGTGTATCAGTTTCTACATGTGTTTTGATAATGTAGTTTAAATTCAAATTCTCTCATTTGAAGACTATAACGAGGTTTGCATTATTCCTCACCAACTGTTTTTGTATTCTAGAATATGTCTGACTCAAATGAAATACATCAATACCCATATGCGACCAAAACAGAAATACCTGCGAATTTGATCCTGCTTTTCTACAGCAACATTGAGAAATATGAACACTGTCTTTGGCTTTACTTTGTCCAAAGGAAAGACATCACTGCTTTCACTGAATGTTTTGTATGTCACACCACTGACACCTTGCAGCATCTTCTGTAATAGTTGGTAATTAGTCTGAAACAGCATTTTTGAAAATACATATATGTGCTCAAAGCAGACTCCATGTGGCTGTCTTGACAATGACATGAGAACATTTCTCTTGCTGCAGTTGGATGGATCCACCATTATCAGTCATATACACTCCTGGAAAAGGAAAAAAGAACACATTGACACCGGTGTGTCAGACCCACCATACTTGCTGCGGACACTGCGAGAGGGCTGTACAAGCAATGATCACACGCACGGCACAGCGGACACACCAGGAACCGCGGTGTTGGCCGTCGAATGGCGCTAGCTGCGCAGCATTTGTGCACCGCCGCCGTCAGTGTCAGCCAGTTTGCCGTGGCATACGGAGCTCCATCGCAGTCTTTAACACTGGTAGCATGCCGCGACAGCGTGGACGTGAACCGTATGTGCAGTTGACGGACTTTGAGCGAGGGCGTACAGTGGGCATGCGGGAGGCCGGGTGGACGTACCGCCGAATTGCTCAACACGTGGGGCGTGAGGTCTCCACAGTACATCGATGTTGTCGCCAGTGGTCGGCGGAAGGTGCACGTGCCCGTCGACCTGGGACCGGACCGCAGCGACGCACGGATGCACGCCAAGACCGTAGGATCCTACGCAGTGCCGTAGGGGACCGCACCGCCACTTCCCAGCAAATTAGGGACACTGTTGCTCCTGGGGTATCGGCGAGGACCATTCGCAACCGTCTCCATGAAGCTGGGCTACGGTCCCGCACACCATTAGGCCGTCTTCCGCTCACGCCCCAACATCGTGCAGCCCGCCTCCAGTGGTGTCGCGACAGGCGTGAATGGAGGGACGAATGGAGACGTGTCGTCTTCAGCGATGAGAGTCGCTTCTGCCTTGGTGCCAATGATGGTCGTATGCGTGTTTGGCGCCGTGCAGGTGAGCGCCACAATCAGGACTGCATACGACCGAGGCGCACAGGGCCAACACCCGGCATCGTGGTGTGGGGAGCGATCTCCTACACTGGCCGTACACCACTGGTGATCGTCGAGGGGACACTGAATAGTGCACGGTACATCCAAACCGTCATCGAATCCATCGTTCTACCAATCCTAGACCGGCAAGGGAACTTGCTGTTCCAACAGGACAATGCACGTCCGCATGTATCCCGTGCCACCCAACGTGCTCTAGAAGGTGTAAGTCAACTACCCTGGCCAGCAAGATCTCCGGATCTGTCCCCCATTGAGCATGTTTGGGACTGGATGAAGCGTCGTCTCACGCGGTCTGCACGTCCAGCACGAACGCTGGTCCAACTGAGGCGCCAGGTGGAAATGGCATGGCAAGTCGTTCCACAGGACTACATCCAGCATCTCTACGATCGTCTCCATGGGAGAATAGCAGCCTGCATTGCTGCGAAAGGTGGATATACACTGTACTAGTGCCGACATTGTGCATGCTCTGTTGCCTGTGTCTATGTGCCTGTGGTTCTGTCAGTGTGATCATGTGATGTATCTGACCCCAGGAATGTGTCAATAAAGTTTCCACTTCCTGGGACAATGAATTCACGGTGTTCTTATTTCAATTTCCAGGAGTGTATTATCGGGGAGAAGTATGCCATCCATCTTCTTCTTCTGGTCATCTACACAATTACTAGACCAGTCGCTTAAAACAAAGTCCTTGAGACAAGGATGTTTCGCCAACACCGCAATGACATCATCTACATCATGTATTGACATGCAATTGGCTTTTATAGAAAAAAGCACTTATAATAATATGTGTAGCCACTATAGCGCAATCAGTAACTAGCACCTCACCAACTCAGCGACAATGGCTACACCTCAGTACATTATAATGAGAGGATTATACAGTAAGAAAAATGAAAGGTTTACAATAATACATTATTTCTTTATTTACACTGAAATGCAGTGATACATAGGTTGCAGTACATCAGCAAAATCAGTTACTTCCTTTTTTACAGCAGCACAGCATTTTCCGAGTAACTTGCATGCACTAAATTCTGTTGGTATGTCCATCAAACTGATTGGAGAATCACAAAACGCAGGTATTTTATCCATAAATTTAGTGTGGATGGATTCCATGCCTATTGCAGCAATAGTAGCTGACGTTGGCACTGCATTGATACATGAGCTGAAGCACTGCTCTAACCATTCACATGTATACGAGGTGTGGCTAGAAAAAAACCTGACTAGTACTGGTGAAACAATAAAACGAATGCAATAAGGCTGAAAGTCGCGTGGCCTGTCACGTGACTCTCGCTCCGCCTACTGCTCGAGTTTCATCTGCCTCCTGCACTCAGTCTGCCCGTGGCGTCTGTTTTAAGTAGTTGACGTTTTGTCTGTGCGTCGGAAAATGTTGAGTGTACAGAAAGAACAGCGTGTTAACATCAAATTTTGTTTCAAACTAGGAAAATCTGCAAGTGAATCGTTTGTAATGTTACAACAAGTGTACGGTGATGATTGTTTATCGCGAACACAAGTGTTTGAGTGGTTTAAACGATTTAAAGATGGCCGCGAAGACACCAGTGATGACACTCGCACTGGCAGACCATTGTCAGCAAAAACTGATGCAAACATTGAAAAAATCGGTAAACTTGTTCGACAAGATCGCCGTTTAACAATCAGAGCAGTGTCTGAGTTAACAGGAGTTGACAAGGAAAGTGTTAGGCAGATTCTTCATGAAAGTTTCAACATGAACAAAGTGTGTTCATAAATGGTTCCAAAGTGTCTCACAATTGAACAGAAGGAACGCCGAAGAATGATTTGTTCTGACATCCTGGAAAACATTGAAAGTGATCCCACCTTCTTACAAAATGTTATTACTTGCGATGAATCGTGGTTTTTTACTTACGATCCCGAAACTAAACGCCAATCGATGCACTGGAAAACTCCTGGTTCTCCACGACAAAAAAAAGCACGAATGTCAAAATCGAAATTCAAGGCAATGATGATAGTTTTTTTTGACATCAAAGGGATTGTGCACATTGATTGGGTACCAGAGGGACAAACAGTGAATCAGCATTACTACATTAGCGTCCTGGCTACCCTACGTGAGCGAGTACGGAGAAAACGGAACGATTTGTGGAGAAAAAAGTCATGGATCCTTCACCAAGACAATGCCCCAGCTCACAGTGCGTTGTCAGTGAAGACGTTTTTGGCAAAACACAACATTCCCATCTTAGATCATCCACCCTACTCACCTGATTTGGCCCCCTGTGACTTTTTTCTTTTCCCTAAAGTCAAGTCAGCTTTGAAAGGAACTAGATTTGAGACTGTTGAAGCAGTAAAAGAGAAAGCGACGGAAGTAATGTATGGACTTACCGAAAATGATCTGCAGCATTGCTATGAACAGTGGAAAATTCGTATGGAGCGGTGTAGAGACCGAGGAGGAGAGTACATTGAAGGAGATAACATGAAATTGTAAATAATTGTAAATAAATGTTTTTTCCAGCATCAGTCCGGTTTTTTTCTAGCCGCACCTCGTACTTTAAACATGAAGATAGTTCACAAAATCATTATATACAGCTTGAGTACATAGTAGCTAGCGGGTCAGTCTCTCTGACACAAGAGATAGCACTATCCTTAGTCCAAATAAGTTCTTAATAGTAGAGTGCTGTAAATAAATGGATAGGTCTCCATATTTCACCCTGAGTGCAGTGCCATCATATATTCATGTGACAGATAGCGTCAGATCAGCGCAGTAATTGTCCTGGGGGAGAATGAGATGGGTTATACTCTGTAATCATCTGAGCATTGATGTATGATACTTCATGACACACCGTATCGCATTCCGACTGAGTAAACAGTTCATCACTTTCTCTATCCCTATCACCACACACTAATCGCCATCTGCTATGCATATATTCAGATGCTTTGACTCACTAGCAGTTAAATTATATGTAGAAGTGAATAGCAGTACTGCACTGGGAGCAACTGGTGTCTTCTCACCCAGTTCATCCACACTCTGTCCTTGCAGTGTCATTGGAATGTTCCGTGGTTCAGTGGATGGTGCGTATGTTGAAGTCCAGTACTGACATGCATGATGCTGTTTGGAACCCCCAGTGCACTTCTGTGAGTCATGGACAGGTATATCTATGCTCTGCTGTTGGGCTTCTTCTTCACACAAATCGATGAGTGACAAAGACAGTAGCAGATCCTTGTCCTACTCCAACCAGTCCCACTGCAGGATCCCATGTGCTGGAGGCTTTTGTCACTGCTGTAGGTCTTGTCAAGCTGGTCTGTTGGGCTGTTGCAAGTCTCAACAAGCTGGAGGGTACTGCCGCTGCATGTCCTGGTTGTCCTGCTGAACAGATAATCAGAAGAGCTGTTACATCCAATAATAATAGTAATGGCAACTACAGACAGACATGTAATATTATTTATCAGGTGTATATATCCTTTTGCTTCTTTCTATTCTGCTGGGAGACTCTGGATGATCTCAGCTACTGTTCCTTCTACTGACTGACTGCAACTGAGACTGTTGCTCCCTGCCGCCGTTGGATAAGCAGCTGCAGCAGCAAGTCGTATACTCCTAACTCACTCATTTGTTACATAGTTTAATTCTTAATTTCTTTGCGTGTTTTTGGTACTTGCATTGTTTAATTCATAAATTTCGGGCGTATTATAGTATTTGAGAGTTGTAGCATCGCGTTTTAGTACCTGAATAGTGTAAATTCGCGTAGTCGTTTGTCTTCTGTTTTTGTTTTGAACGGCCAGTGTCGGTTGGTCACAGTCAGTGTGCTCCCTGCCGCCGTTGGATAAGCAGCTGCAGCAGCAAGTCGTATACTCCTAGCTCACTCATTTGCTACATAGTTTAATTCTTAATTTCTTTGCGTGTTTTTGTTACTTGCATTGTTTAATTCATAAAATTCGGGCGTATTATAGTATTTGAGAGTTGTAGCATCGCGTTTTAGTACCTGAATAGTGTAAATTCGCGTAGTCTCCTTCCGCCGCCGAGCAGTGTCAGCAGTGCGCAAGTAGCAGCATTACTGCATTTACTAGGCAATCTTGTATTTTAATAACCGTTTAAATTTTGTCGATTTGTTTGCGCTCTCTGTAGATTAGTTCAGACCTTCTTTGCAAAACAGTTTTTAGCATGGATAGGGACTGCAACTGCTGTGTTCGGATGCAGGCTGAGTTGGCATCCCTTCGCTCCCAGCTTCAGGCAGTGTTGGCTTCGGTCACACAGCTTGAGTCTGTTGCCAATGGGCATCACTGTGGGGGTCCGGATGGGGGTTTGCTGGGGACGGCCAGCTCGTCCCACGCATCCCCCGATCGGACTACAACTGTGGTTGCCCAGGATACTGCCCGCATTGAGGCTGATCCCTCACCTGTGGTAGAGTGGGAGGTCGTCTCAAGGTGTGGCAGGGGGCGAAAGACATTCTGGAGTCCTGAACGGAAGGCCTCTCCAGTTTGTCTGACGAACCGGTTTCAGGCTCTGTCTCAGGCTGATACTGATATTCGGCCTGACATGGCTGCTTGTCCTGTTCCAGAGGTTGCCCCTCAGTCTGCAAGATCCGGGCGGTCGCAGAGGGTGGGCTTACTGGTAGTTGGGAGCTCCAACGTCAGGCACGTAATGGAGCCCCTTAGGGAAATGGCAGCAAGAGAGGGGAAGAAAACCAATGTGCACTCCGTGTGCATACCGGGGGGAGTCATTCCAGATGTGGAAAGGGTCCTTCCGGATGCCATGAAGGGTACAGGGTGCACCCATCTGCAGGTGGTCGCTCATGTCGGCACCAATGATGTGTGTCGCTATGGATCAGAGGAAATCCTCTCTGGCTTCCGGCGGCTATCTGATTTGGTGAAGACTGCCAGTCTCGCTAGCGGGATGAAAGCAGAGCTCACCATCTGCAGCATCGTCGACAGGACTGACTGCGGACCTTTGGTACAGAGCCGAGTGGAGGGTCTGAATCAGAGGCTGAGACGGTTCTGCGAACGTGTGGGCTGCAGATTCCTCGACTTGCGCCGTAGGGTGGTGGGGTTTCGGGTTCCGCTGGATAGGTCAGGAGTCCACTACACGCAACAAGCGGCTACACGGGTAGCAGGGGTTGTGTGGCGTGGGCTGGGCGGTTTTTTAGGTTAGATGGCCTTGGGCAAGTACAGAAAGGGCAACAGCCTCAACGGGTGCGGGGCAAAGTCAGGACATGCGAGGACCAAGCAGCAATCGATATTGTAATTGTCAACTGTCGAAGCTGCGTTGGTAAAGTACCAGAACTTCATGCGCTGATAGAAGGCACCGAAGCTGAAATCGTTATAGGTACAGAAAGCTGTCTTAAGCCAGAGATAAATTCTGCCGAAATTTTTACAAAGGTACAGACGGTGTTTAGAAAGGATAGATTGCTTGCAACCGGTGGTGGAGTGTTCGTCGCTGTTAGTAGTAGTTTATCCTGTAGGGAAGTAGAAGTGGATAGTTCCTGTGAATTATTATGGGTGGAGGTTACACTCAACAACCGACCTAGGTTAATAATTGGCTCCTTTTACCGATCTCCCGACTCAGCAGCATTAGTGGCAGAACAACTGAGAGAAAATTTGGAATACATTTCACATAAATTTTCTCAGCATGTTATAGTCTTAGGTGGAGATTTCAATTTACCAGATATAGACTGGGACACTCAGATGTTTAGGACGGGTGGTAGGGACAGAGCATCGAGTGACAATATACTGAGTGCACCATCCGAATAACATCTTGGACCTACTGATAACAAACAGACCCGAACTTTTCGACTCTTTAAGTGCAGAACAGGGAATCAGTGATCATAAGGCCGTTGCAGCATCCCTGAATATGGAAGTTAATAGGAATATAAAAAAAGGGAGGAAGGTTTATCTGTTTAGCAAGAGTAATAGAAGGCAGATTTCAGACTACCTAACAGATCAAAACGAAAATTTCTGTTCCGACACTGACAACGTTGAGTGTTTATGGAAAAAGTTCAAGGCAATCGTAAAATGCGTTTTAGACAGGTACGTGCCGAGTAAAACTGTGAGGGACGGGAAAAACCCACCGTGGTACAACAACAAAGTTAGGAAACTACTGCGAAAGCAAAGAGAGCTTCACTCCAAGCTTAAACGCAGCCAAAACCTCTCAGACAAACAGAAGCTAAACGATGTCAAAGTTAGCGTAATGAGGGCTATGCATGAAGCGTTCAGTGAATTCGAAAGTAAAATTCTATGTACCGACTTGACAGAAAATCCTAGGAAGTTCTGGTCTTACGTTAAATCAGTAAGTGGCTCGACACAGCATATCCAGACACTCCGGGAAGATGATGGCATTGAAACAGAGGATGACACGCGTAAAGCTGAAATACAAAACACCTTTTTCCAAAGCTGTTTCACAGAGGAAGACCGCACTGCAGTTCCTTCTCTAAATCCTCGCACAAACGAAAAAATGGCTGACATCGAAATAAGTGTCCAAGGAATAGAAAAGCAGCTGGAATCACTCAATAGAGGAAAGTCCACTGGACCTGACGGGATACCAATTCGATTCTACACAGAGTACGCGAAAGAACTTGCTCCCCTTCTAACAGCCGTGTACCGCAAGTCTCTAGAGGAACGGAGGGTTCCAAATGATTGGAAAAGAGCACAGGTAGTCCCAGTCTTCAAGAAGGGTCGTCGAGCAGATGCGCAAAACTATAGACCTATATCTCTGACGTCGATCTGTTGTAGAATTTTATAACATGTTTTTTGCTCGAGTATCATGTCGTTTTTGGAAACCCAGAATCTACTATGTAGGAATCAACATGGATTCCGGAAACAGCGATCGTGTGAGACCCAACTCGCCTTATTTGTTCATGAGACCCAGAAAATATTAGATACAGGCTCCCAGGTCGATGCTATTTTTCTTGACTTCCGGAAGGCGTTCGATACAGTTCCGCACAGTCGCCTGATAAACAAAGTAAGAGCCTACGGAATATCAGACCAGCTGTGTGGCTGGATTGAAGAGTTTTTAGCAAACAGAACACAGCATGTTGTTATCAATGGAGAGACGTCTACAGACGTTAAGTAACCTCTGGCGTGCCACAGGGGAGTGTTACGGGACCATTGCTTTTCACAATATATATACACTCCTCGAAATTGAAATAAGAACACCGTGAATTCATTGTCCCAGGAAGGGGAAACTTTATTGACACATTCCTGGGGTCAGATACATCACATGATCACACTGACAGAACCACAGGCACATAGACACAGGCAACAGAGCATGCACAATGTCGGCACTAGTACAGTGTATATCCACCTTTCGCAGCAATGCAGGCTGCTATTCTCCCATGGAGACGATTGTAGAGATGCTGGATGTAGTCCTGTGGAACGGCTTGCCATGCCATTTCCACCTGGCGCCTCAGTTGGACCAGCGTTCGTGCTGGACGTGCAGACCGCGTGAGACGACGCTTCATCCAGTCCCAAACATGCTCAATGGGGGACAGATCCGGAGATCTTGCTGGCCAGGGTAGTTGACTTACACCTTCTAGAGCACGTTGGGTGGCACGGGATGCATGCGGACGTGCATTGTCCTGTTGGAACAGCAAGTTCCCTTGCCGGTCTAGGAATGGTAGAACGATGGGTTCGATGACGGTTTGGATGTACCGTGCACTATTCAGTGTCCCCTCGACGATCACCAGTGGTGTACGGCCAGTGTGGGAGATCGCTCCCCACACCATGATGCCGGGTGTTGGCCCTGTGTGCCTCGGTCGTATGCAGTCCTGATTGTGGCGCTCACCTGCACGGCACCAAACACGCATACGACCATCATTGGCACCAAGGCAGAAGCGACTCTCATCGCTGAAGACGACACGTCTCCATTCGTCCCTCCATTCACGCCTGTCGCGACACCACTGGAGGCGGGCTGCACGATGTTGGGGCGTGAGCGGAAGACGGCGTAACGGTGTGCGGGACCGTAGCCCAGCTTCATGGAGACGGTTGCGAATGGTCCTCGCCGATACCCCAGGAGCAACAGTGTCCCTAATTTGCTGGGAAGTGGCGGTGCGGTCCCCTACGGCACTGCGTAGGATCCTACGGTCTTGGCGTGCATCCGTGCGTCGCTGCGGTCCGGTCCCAGGTCGACGGGCACGTGCACCTTCCGCCGACCACTGGCGACAACATCGATGTACTGTGGAGACCTCACGCCCCACGTGTTGAGCAATTCGGCGGTACGTCCACCCGGCCTCCCCCATGCCCACTATACGCCCTCGCTCAAAGTCCGTCAACTGCACATACGGTTCACGTCCACGCTGTCGCGGCATGCTACCAGTGTTAAAGACTGCGATGGATCTCCGTATGCCACGGCAAACTGGCTGACACTGACGGCGGCGGTGCACAAATGCTGCGCAGCTGGCGCCATTCGACGGCCAACACCGCGGTTCCTGGTGTGTCCGCTGTGCCGTGCGTGTGATCATTGCTTGTACAGCCCTCTCGCAGTGTCCGGAGCAAGTATGGTGGGTCTGACACACCGGTGTCAATGTGTTCTTTTTTCCAATTCCAGGAGTGTAAATGACCTAGTAGATAGTGTCGGAAGTTCCATGCGGCTTTTCGCGGATGATGCTGTAGTATACAGAGAAGTTGCAGCATTAGAAAATTGTAGCGAAATGCAGGAAGATCTGCAGCGGATAGGCACTTGGTGCAGGGTGTGGCAACTGTCCCTTAACATAGACAAATGTAACGTATTGCGAATACATAGAAAGAAGGATCCTTTATTGTATGATTATATGATAGCGGAACAAACACTGGTAGCAGTTACTTCTGTAAAATATCTGGGAGTATGCGTGCGGAACGATTTGAAGTGGAATGATCATATAAAATTAATTGTTGGTAAGGCAGGTACCAGGTTGAGATTCATTGGGTGAGTGCTTAGAAAATGTAGTCCATCAACAAAGGAGGTGGCTTACAAAACACTCGTTCGACCTATACTTGAGTATTGCTCATCAGTGTGGGATCCGTACCAGATCGGTTTGACGGAGGAGATAGAGAAGATCCAAAGAAGAGCGGCGCGTTTCGTCACAGGGTTATTTGGTAACCGTGATAGCGTTACGGAGATGTTTAATAAACTCAAGTGGCAGACTCTGCAAGAGAGGCGCTCTGCATCGCGGTGTAGATTGCTCGCCAGGTTTCGGGAGGGTGCGTTTCTGGATGAGGTATCGAATATATTGCATCCCCCTACTTATACCTCCCGAGCAGATCACGAATGTAAAATTAGAGAGATTAGAGCGCGCACGGATTCTTTCAGACAATCGTTCTTCCCGCGAACCATACGCGACTGGAACAGGAATGGGAGGTAATGACAGTGGCACGTAAAGTGCCCTCCGCCACACACCGTTGGGTGGCTTGCGGAGTATAAATGTAGATGTAGATGTAGACCTGAGAGATATCACACCCACCTTTTATCCCTGATGTTACAATCATGTGACTGGATGCTGTATTGCTCGTTCATGTTTCCTCTGGTGGCGGTATTGCGAATTAAGTCAGCTAGTTTGGTTCTGCGGAAGAGGATGCAATCACCAATTGACTACCCATTTCAAAAACGGTAGACAGTTCCAGCACACACAACCATCTGTGTCACTAGGGGAAATGCATCTTCAAGCCATCCTGCTGCGTCACCATTATCTGCATAGAAGATTCTTCTTAAGCTCCTTCATTATCATTTCTTTCCAGTACTCATTGGGAAGCTACATACAAAGTCTTCAGCTGCATGCTTACAGGCGATGCAGTTATTAACGTCCTCTCTGTCCAACTGCAGCATCTAATCAACTGAACACATAGTGCACACACAGCTGCTTCCACTGAGCTTTTGCCGCCAATTCCCGAAGTGGGAGATTTGGGAAGTGAGGCTGGCGGTGGTATTGCGAACTACACCACACAAGAAAATTCTTCCAACAGGATAACACCTATACATCCCATAAAACTGAAATGAAGGCGTGTCCTTCCACACCAAAAGCTCAGCACACACTGACAATTTTCCACCACCAATTTCTAGGAAGGGGGGGGGGGGGGAGAGGGGGCGAGAGGAGTGGTAAATTTTCCCTGGGTAGTGACATCATGCAGCGATGTCATATGTGGTGTTGCCACATCTACAGATACCGTCTTGGATCTGTCATACTGAATAAATTTGGCAATAATGCAGGCTGCCCCATACTGTCTTTGCTCCACTACTGATGTTCGGCATACATTCAGTAGGTCATCAGTAGATGGGGTAAAAATTATAATAACTCAGAAATGGAATGGGACCTGTGCAGCAAGGTATTATATCGATTAAACGTCATGCCTTTAAGAGGGATCAGGTACTGAATTTGGAGAAAACTGTACCAACTTCAGGACACTGTGTTAACCCTGCCCCATGCCCAGGATAGCAAACATGGTGCTCCAATGATTATTTTATTTCTTTAGGTCTAAAACTACAGAAAATTAAAAAGGTCATTCACTAGATGCTGTTTGCATTTCTAGAAAAGCTTCCTGAGTGACCATGCAGTAAACGTTACGTGTAGATGACACTTATCGTTCTTTTGGTGTATAGAAGGAAACAGAAGAGCAATAAATTCTAGTCAAATTAAATCAGGTGATGCACAGGGTGTTTTGCATTTTAGGCAGCAAAATATTCGATGGTGGCAGAAGTGAAACGGATATAATATGTACGGTGGCAAAAGAAAGAACAACTTTCCTTAAAAGATAAACTGCTAATATTAAAGATAAATTTGAGCAGTAGTTAGTCTTTACTGAAAGTTTTTGTCAGCCTTCCTGCTGTTATTTAATGGTGTAAGGTGTAGTCAGTACTCATAAACATTATCCCTAGACAAGCATTACCCATGATCAGAGTCACAGAAATGGAAAAAAATACTCGCTGAGGTGTTATTCAGTTTTTTACTATTTTTAGACAGCTGGCCACACCACGCATCTGAAATCTGAAGAGCCAAGTGTCTTGCGCTGGATTGGACAGTTATACTGTTTACTAACACAGCATAACATGCAAGACGACGAAGTGCTACCAACATATTGTCTATAGACGTGAATTCGGAAAACTATCTGAACATTGTCAGGCTGTTTTAGATAATGCAATAGACTATACTGCTGCTGATTTATTTATCTTTTATGTTTATCTACAGCGTTCAGTAACCTAACGAAAAGACGCTATTCAGTATGCACAGTAAAAACGGTCTGTCTCTACTTTGAGTCCACATTCCTACTGAAGTAGTGTTACAGAATTTCCACGAAAATATACAAACGTAGCAGTAGGGGTAGATACATACCAACATCCAACTAACAAATTATTCAGTGCTACAAATAAGCCTTCAACTAGTTTTTCACCTTTATATTCAAGGGATACATCCAACTACAAAACTTGTGAGACAGAAGTTGTCTTTGGATTTCTTTACTGAATGTAGTTGTGCCTGCTAGTGGCTCTTTCACAGAAGACGTAAAAATCTTGTCTCCAGCGAGATTAGAACGGAAAACCAACAGACTCTTTGGCCCCAGTGGCGAATTCTTTACCACTATGCTAGCATACAAATGCGTCTAACAGCGCTCCTTTGTTGTCCCATTCATGCCCAAGCCGGAGAATTCGCACTATAAAAGGTCAAAGTATGCTACAGTTTTTATTGGCACGAGTTTCCTGGACTCAAAATCATGAATTTTCTACCTCTATTTCATTCCTTAAGTGAGAATAATTCAATATATTTTATCTAAATCGCGAGAAACTATCCAGTGAATTTATCAGGATAATTTTGAACCAAACCAGGAAGTAAATCGACGGACACATAGTTGCCAAACATATTCTATAAAGTTTCCAATTCTCCATTAGTGTTCGTCTAGGTAGCCGCGCGTCAGCGCGGCGGATTACTAGCTACAGGGGCCCAGGATCGATTTTATGCCGGGTCGGAAATTTTCTCCACTCGGGACCTGGGTGTTGTGTGGCCCTTGCGTTAATGTCATTATGATCGACATTTCACTGTGGAGATGGCTGCGCGACCACGTCCCGAAATCCAATTAAAATCTTTCCATTAGGCTGGCGACAGGCAGAATATGGCTGCCCAGCCGATGTGAAATTTGAGCTGGCTGGGGTCGGTAAACCGCGCTATTTGAAGACGCAGTGTCGCCGGCTGCCGGTCATTTACTTGGAGTAGAAATATCTAGTGTAGGCTATTAAGTTTTATTTGAATTTTTATAGCCATAATTTGACTCCAAAGCATAGTTACGAATAATATTCCGATGCACAGACTGCAACTCGATCATCATAAATAAAAAGCAGGGGAAATTCTTTTGGCGGTTCTTCTCTTTTGTAGCTGTTTTAAGTATTTTTGTTTTTCCGTCTTAAGCAAACTGCAAACTAGAAACTCATTCACTATAAGCGAGCTGCTGTTTTAGCATAATCAGATCCTGATAAAATTACGCGTAAATAACATTCATTATAATATTATATACTTGAAAATAGTTTCTCTTACGAATGCTTGCACTGCCACCAAAAATATATAATAGCATAAATGAAAAGGAAACATAACACTGTTTGTGAATATTCGGGTTTGGTAACAAAATTTCATATGCTGCAAATAATATATTGCTTCAAATCACAAAAGCAAACGGTGCAAGGGAATCTTTTCCTTGACAACTCCTACTTCGCAGAAGAATTTCTGTTATTGTAATGTGTAAAAGCTGGTGAGTAGGAATTACTAACTCACATCTGCGTATCTTTTTTATTTTTCTGAAAAAGAAAAAAATAGAAATGTTCAGAATGTAGCCGTATGTACAGATTAATTTGCGATGTGAATCTATACTGACTCGTTCCATATTATTACGATCTATCGTGCAAAATGATTCATGGAACATGTTACTGACTAACTAACTACCTTTCACAATGACCGGAAAATAGCTCTTATAAGCTGTGAAGATAATCAAACAAATGAACCATTGCAGTACAAGTTCGATTTCAGATTCTGATAACATGAAAGGAGAACAGGTGTGTTGAGAATGTGAAACAAGGAACAAAAGTTGCGACAGCAACGTGTCAAATATGTCATTATTAAGCAAAACTGTCATTCATTCCATAAAACCCGAAAAGACGAAAAGTATCGTCTATTGCAATGATTACAATGTAATTGCTGGGGATTATTTTTCACCAACAGCGAGAAACGTCTGATAAATGAGTTTTTCAATTTTCAGACACCTTAAGGCAGTGAAGTAGTAAGACAGGGTCACCCTTGGTGAGCATGAGACGGAATTTCTATGTAGTATGTCACAGCTGGCACATTTTGCTTGTAGATTATTTCACGGTTTCACGCTAACATACCCTCTAGGCTACCACAACATTCATATATGAATTATCGACACATAACTGTTTAAACAAACAGTCTGAAATTTGCTTAAGGCAGAAAAACGAAACTATACACTATATACTACAGCTACAGAGGAGGAGAACCGTCAAAATAATTTTCCTGGCCTTTATTTATGGTGTTCAATTTGCAGTCGGGGCATCGGTATATTATTCGTAAATACGATTTATAGCCAAATCATAGTTACAGAAATGCAAATAAAGCTCATTCACCTATACTAGATATTTCTGCTCCTAGTCTATGCACTAGCAGCCGGTGACACCGCGTCTTCGAAAGGTGAGCTCCCTCGATGGCAACTAACTCAAGATTCACATCGGCTGAGGAGCCGTACTCTGCTTGTCTTCAGTCTAATAGAAAATTGGCAACATTGTAGAATATGTTTGGCAACTATGTGACCGTCGATTTACATACAGGTTTGGTTCAGAACTATCCTGGTAAACCCGCTTGATATTTTTTTGTCATTTATACTAAATATTTTGAATTATGTTTATTTAAGTGATGAAATAGTGGTAGAAAATTCATGGTTTTGAGTCCATGAATCTCGTGCTAGTAAAAAATGTAGACTACTTTAGCCTTTTACATAGTGAATTCTCTGGCTTGGCCATGAATGGGACAGCAAAGGAGGGCTGCTGGGCGCATTTATTCTCTAGCTTCGTGGTAAAGAGTTCACCATTCAGGACAAAGAGTCTGTTAGTTTTCGGTTCTAATCTCTCAGGAGACAAGATTTTTACCTCTTCTGTGAAAGAGCCACTAACAGGCACAACGACAATCGGTAACGACGTTCTAAAACAACTTTTATCTCATAAGTCTGGTCGTTGCCTTGATTATGTACTCCTTAGATGTAAAGGTGAAAAACTAGTTGAATTGCACACTTGTTAATGCCTGCTTTGCCATCTTTCGTCAACTGTATTGGTCTAATGTAGCACTGAATAATTTGTTAGCTGGGTGTTGTTATGTGTCTACCCCTACTGCTACGTTTGTATATTTTCATGGAAGTCCTGTAACACTGGGTCAGTAGGAATGTGGACTCAAAGTAAAGACAGACAATTTCGGAACCTAATCCAGCTAATTCGTGATATTTTGGAGTATTTTATTTTAGAAAACAAGAGAACTGTTTTGTAACGTAAGCGTTTTAAAATGTAATTAATTTGTATCAGTGCAGTGCAAACTGAATAGCGTCTTTTCGTTAGTTACATAAGAGCTAAATAAATCAGCAGTAATACAGTCTGTCACTTTAACTAAAACAGTCTGACAGTGTTCGGATAGTTTTTCGAATTCGCATGTATAGAGAATATATTGGGAGCACTTCGTCTCCTTGCCTATTATGCTGTGTTAGCAGGTTGTAAAAATGTCCAGTCCAGCGCGAGACACTTTGGATTTCAGACACGTGGTGTAGCCAGCTATCTAAAAAGAGTAAAAAACTGAATAACATCCCCACGAGTATTTTTTCCCATTTCTGTGACTCTGATCTTGGGTAATGCTTATCTAGGGATAATTTTTATGAGTAATGACTTCAACCTACATGATTGAATAACAGCAGGAAGGCTGACAAATCTGTCAGTAAAGAGTTACTAACACTCATATTTAACTTTGATGTTAGCATGTTCATCTTTTGAAAAAAGTATTTCTTGCTTTTGCCAGCGTATATATTTTATCCGATTTACTTCGGCCACTATCAGGTATTTTTCTACATACAAATGAAAACTCCTTTTGCGTCACCTGACTTCATTCGACTACAATTTATTGCTCTTCTGTTTCCGTCTACACATCAAAAGAATGATAAGTGTCATAAACACGCAATTTTTATTGTATGATCAAAAAATGGTTCAAATGGCTCTGAGCACTATGCGACTTAACTTCTGAGGTCATCAGTCGCCTAGAACTTAGAATTAATTAAAGCTAACTAACCTAAGGACATCACACACACCCATGCCCGAGGCAGGATTCGAACCTGCGACCGTAGCGGCCGCTCGGCTCCAGACTGTTACGCCTAGAACCGCACGGCCACTCCGGCCGGTTCACTGTATTATCACTCAGGAAGCTTTGGTAAAATGTTAACAGTATCTAGTGAATGAGCTTTTCAGTTTGCAGTACACTACAGACCTAAAGACCTAAAATAATAATAAGAGCATGGGCTGGGTTAACGCAGTGCCCTGAAGTCGTACAGTTTTCTCTCAATTTAGTTCAAAATGTTCAGATGTGTGCGAAATCTTATGGGACTTAACTGCTAAGGTCATCAGTTCCTAAGCTTACACACTACTTAACCTAAATTATCATAAGGACAAACACACACACCCATGCCCAAGAGAGGACTCGAACCTCCGCCGGGACCAGCTGCACAGTCCGTGATTGCAGCGCCTTAGACCACTCAGTTTAGTACTTGACTCCTCTTAAAGTCGTTGTTAGTTTAAAATGTCGGCACATTCATATGGGAATTTCTATTGATGTTTAATCGATAGAATATCTTGCTACGATAGGTCACATTCAGTTTCTTAATTGCACCCCGTCTTTTGATGACGTGCTGTATGTATTCCGAACTTGTCTCAGTGCTGTCTCCCTCTTTGATTTCAGAAAGAGTTAACTGGTCTGGCAAGCAGAACTTAACGCAGAAATTCCTTCTTTTTTGTATATCATCAAATCGTTTAAGTTGGTAGTTACTCACAAGGGAACCTCCCCATCGCACCCCCCTCAGATTTAGTTACAAGTTGGCGCAGTGGATAGGCCTTGAAAAACTGAACACAGATCAATCGAGAAAACAGGAAGGAGTTGTGTGGAACCGTGAAAAAAATTAGTAAAATACATGAGCTTAGGAGCGCCATGGTCCCGTGGTTAGCGTGAGTAGCTGCAGAAAGAGAGGTCCTTGGTTCAAGTCTTCCCTCTACTGAAAATTTTACTTTCTTTATTTTCGCAAAGTTATGATTTGTCCGTTCGTTCATTGACGTCTCTGTTCACTGCAATAAGTTTAGTGTCTGTGTTTTGCGACCGCACCGCAAAACCGTGCGATTAGTAGACGAAAGGACGTGCCTCTCCAGTGGGAACCGAAAACATTTGATCGCAAGGTCATAGGTCAACCGATTCCTCCACGGGAAAACACGTCTGATATATTCTATACGACACTAGTGACGGCATGTGCGTCACATGACAGGAATATGTTGTCGACCCACCTAACTTGTACACCTAGCGAATGGGTAAATAGATTCTTCTACCTTGCCCGATTTAGGTTTTCTTGTGGATGTGATAATCACTCCCAAAAAAGTGATGAAAACATAAGAGTTTGTCACATAAACAGAAAATGAAAAATTAAACTTTTCACTCGAGGTAAGACTTGAACCTAGGACCTCTAGTTCCGTAGCTGCTCTCGCTAGCCACGGGACCACGGCGCTCCTTGACACCCAGGGTCCTTGATGTTGCATATGTTGGCATGGACTACTCAGTTTGTATATTTTACTAATTTTTATTATAGTTCCAAACAACTTCTTCCTGTTTTCTCGATTGATCTGTGTTCAGTTTTTCAAGGCCTATCCACTGTGCCAACTTACAACTAATTCTGAGGGGGGTGCGGTGGGGAGGTTCCCTTGTCAGTAAGGGGATACGAACATAAAGAATATCTTAAATGTAGAGCACCGTGTCTCGAGCTAGACTAGATATCTAAATGCGACTTTGCACTATTCCAGCTAGGAAAACGCATATTTCTTGCCACTAGCGTTGCCAAGACTTCGTAACGCCAAATAGGCATAATTTGGCAGGTATTTTGTCATAACAGTGATTCGCGGGATTTCTGAAGCGGTAACTGCTTTCGAAATCAGTTCCAATTTGTCTGCAAAAGCTGTATCTAATCACCTCTTTTCACTATTCGCTACTACTTTAATTGATCTGCTTACTGTTACAATTTAAGCGACGAATCTTAACTCTTCATGTCTCCTGGCAACCTTGCAGGATTAGCTGTAGTCGTCTGCATCACGAATACAATGTAAAACGCCAAAAAGAAAAAGGAAACACACACACACACAAGAGCAAGTCTCTGAACAAATTGGAAGCAACTATCAGTGACAAGAATCTGTATTTTGTTCATCTCCTCTGTATTAAACTAGACGGGATAATTCTCGGAAACACTGAAGAAGCTTGTCAGTGTGGATTACCTCTGGTAGATCTAGAGGCGAAAAACGTATGAAGGTGCACAACTGCGCATTAGCCAGTATTGTTTTGCTTCAGTAGTCACACGTTCAATTTTTCTCTTGATTCCGCATTTTGATTTCTTACTCTGTGGCATTGACGTGATTAGTCTTATCCATAATATCTCCACATTGTTATATTGCTGATATTCTGGTTGTGTATCGTTCAAGACTGGATGTAAATTCAATCTATCTGAGGTCAACAGTGCGTAGTATTTTACTGTGTATTGGCATTCTGGACAAGGTCGTATTGCACTCATTTTTAGTTTTGTTAAAATTAGTTTTCGGCTCAAGCTGACCAGGATGAGTGTACAACTCATTTGTATTCTTCAGTGGTGTAATGTACTGTTGGCTCGTAGCTGTTCCTTAGATAGGCGTCTAGTAGCACAGCTCCACTGAGGGCTGGCTGGAGCAGGCTGTGGATAGCAATGAGAACATTATGGAATTTGGAAATAGGTGGTAAGTTCCTATAGGACCAAACTGCTGAGGCTATCGGTCCCTAGGCCTACACACTACTCAATCTAACTTAAACTAACTTACGCTAACTACAACACACACACCTATGCACGAGGGAGGACTCGAACCTCCGATGGGGGGAGCCGCGCGAACCATGGCAAGGCGCCTAAGACCGCGCGGCTACCCCGCGCGGCAGAGCATTGTGAGCTGTCCATGAAGTTCTTCATGTGTAGTTGAGACTTGGCAATGTTGCTGACGATGTTTGGCACCTTCTGATCGTTCACTCACTTTCGACATTGGTGCTGAGTGATCCTGCTAAACTCTCCTAATATTATCTTTTTATACTGAGAACTGATCGGAACAGTCATACTGTTAACATGAGGTCGAGATCGTAAATTTAATTTTTCGACCGTAGGAAGCTAATTCGCCGCTTTAATTTCAAGTGGTTTTGTATTTCATGTTGTGAACTGTCTGCATTAACTACCACCAGAGCAATGGCAGAGATCTATACGAAGCAGTGTTATGTTTGGCTCTGAGCACTATGCGACTCAACTGCTGAGGTCATCAGTCGCCTAGAACTTAGAACTAATTAAACCTAACTAACCTAAGGACAGCACACAACACCCAGCCATCACGAGGCAGAGAAAATCCCTGACCCCGCCGGGAATCGAACCCGGGAACCCGGGCGTGGGAAGCGAGAACGCTACCGCACGACCACGAGATGCGGGCAGTGTTATGTTTGCTCCGTGGCTCTATGCTCATCTCGTGATGTGTGGCAAGGGTAATCGTTCGTTCTGATCTCGTTGCGCTAGCGCTGTGTATCGTTTGAGATTTTTTTTTTCTCTCTGCGAAAAGACAAAACGAAATTCACTGACGAAGTGCTAAGAAAACATTTGCATTACGCCAACTGACTATTAGCCTGTTTTATTTATTCTTATTTTTAATTGTCAACATTCTTCTGTAATGCAATAAACCTCATTCATTATTAGTTTGTTATTGTTAGTATTATTATTGTTATTCATTCACTCACAAGAGCTTTCCTAATCCAGTTGTGTACCGATGCACATGACCACTGAACCTAGAAGATTGGATATTTGATGTTTTGCTACGCAAAATATTCGACTATAAAAAGTATCAGGAAATAACGCTACATAAAATTCAAATGCGTTCGCGCCTCTCCTCTGAGCGTCCGTATAAAACGAGTACGACAAACATTTCGTTGCAAAGCTGTCCCTAGCACAGCTAAGAATTGGGAACATCGTTCCAAATATGTGGCAACCCATTGATAGTGCACTTGCTTCCCCATGTGGTCCTGAAGCTTTTCGCTAAATTCGCTTGAAATTCCGTTTCCATCTAGATTACGTATGCTACACAATCCTCATGTAAGATTGGACACTGAGACAGAAAGTTTAATTTATGAACTCCAGGAATGCCGTACTCCACGTAACAGATGTTCTTTTCTTCAACGTTACTTTTTGAGGCTCAGCGACAAATATTGCAATGAGAGAACTGATCTCAGCAGTGTCTCTTTAGCAAACTTGTTTGACATCTCTATTGCGATGCAAAGACAGCGTGAATTCTCAGTTCTAATCGCGGTGCAGACCAGTTGCACCCTTGGTTGAGCTCTGGCGCATGCGGCGTACAGAGAGACACAGTATGTCAAGAAATCTTTGGCAAAAATGTTGTTGGACGGAAATGTTATTACCGGCGTGTCATAAAGGAAAAAGCACCATAGCTATGCTACCATTACATTAAATACTTCAGCATTCAGATGAAAGGCGCTACAAAAATGTGGGTAACGAGCAGTTTCGAATGGGATATGTTGCATTGCGATGACGCGCTGTTTACCTCTGAATCAAGGGGGCAGGCGTAGCATAAATCCACGAACAGAAGGCAAGACTTCCTTCAGGAAATGCCTCAGCCTACAGTGCTGGCGGACTGCACAGATAGCGGACTTAACAGAATTTACAGCGTGGCCCATTTATTTGTCCCATGTCACGATAGGAGCGGACTTAGATTCTGCGTTGGTCGGCCGCCAGCCAGGTTTCATGTCCACGAGAGTACGTCAGTGACAGTACGATCGTTCTGCAGTTAGTGCCAAATGCCGGTTTCCTGAACATTCTCAACAGAGTTTCGCGAAAGGAACGTCGTCTTCACTCCATTTGAATTCACAGACGTTTTCCATGATACAAACTTCGGAAGTGCTTCAGTGTATTCCCTTAATCCAACCTGGTATTGATCCCAAACATTCGAGCAGTACTCAAGAATGGGTCACACTATTGCTCAATACGCTGTCTGCCTTATAGATTTACCGAGTGAGGTGGCACAGTGATTAGCACACTAGACTCGCATTCGGGAGGACGACGGTTCAAACCCGCGTCCGGCCATCCTGATTTAGGTTTCCCGTGATTCCTCTAAATCGCTTCAGGCAAATGCCGGGGTGGTCCCTCTGAAAGGGAACTCCCGACTTCCTTCCCTTTCCTTCCCCAATCCGATGGGACCGATGACCTCTCCGTTCGGCCCCCTCCCCGAAATCAACCAACCAACCATTACAGGTTAACTACACTTTCGTAGAGTTCTCCCAATAAACCAAGTCGACCATTTGTCTTCCCTCCTACCGACCTTACGTCCTCGTTCCATTTTTTTATCGCTTTGCAGCGTTAAAGCTAGATATTTAATCGGCGTGACTATGTCAAGCAGCACATCACTGTATTTGAGCTTTACATGATTGGTTTCCAATTCATCTGCATTATCTCATATTTTTGAATATTTAGAGCAAGCTGCCACCCATCAAACCAAAAAGAAAGTCTAAGTTAGCCTACATCCTCCTATAGCCACTCAGCAGCGACTCTGTACCGCACATTACACCGTCTTCAGCAAGGGCAACTTTAGTTTCGCAAAGGCGATGTTCTCCAAATTCGCGATGATTTATAGCCAAACGCTTTTCTGTCCCAAAGAAATGTATTATATTAGAACTTAAAATGTTCTCAAGAATTCAGTAGCAAACCGAAGCTAAGGATACTGGTCTGTAATTTTGCCTGTCCGTTATTTTACCTGGAGTCACTTGCCCTTTTTTTCAGTCGCTTGGTACTTTGCAACTGGCGAGAGATTCGTGATAAAGCTTAATAAGGAGGCAGACCTATCAACTTATTTGTTTTCCATTCTAATAATTCCTAACGCTAAGGATGCCTATTTTATATCCTTCATTCGTGTGTCTGTGCGACCGTAAAACTAGGATACGAGGTCCTTCAATAAGCAACGCAACACATTTTTTTTCTCGACCAGTTCCGCTCGAAAAAAAGTGGAATTTGTTGTGGGACGTGGTAGAATATTCCCTTTTCAGTTTCTTGAAGTTCCTATAGGGGGCGGTGCTATGCGTAGCCTACAAAATGGCGTCTGTAGCAAATGTGGGTTCCAACTAGAGAACTGTCACTGAGTTTCTTTAGGCGGGAAATCAGAGCATCGCAGATACTAATAGGCGCTTGCCGAATGTATACGGAGACCTGACAGTGAACAAAAGCACTGTGAGTCGTTTGGCGAGGCGTCTGTAACCATCGCAACAAGGTCGAGTAAATTATCCGATCGCCCACGTGAAGGCCGGCCGCATACAGCTGTGACTCCTGCAATTTTGGAACGTGAGGACACTCTCATTCTAGGTGATTGACGGATGACAATCAAACACCTCGCTGCTCAACTGCAAGTCTCTGTAGGTAGTGTGGACACACTCGTCCACCAGTTGGGGTACTCAAAGGTGTGTGCCCGCTGGATTCCTCGCCGCCTAAAGCCGTCGGCACACGGACCGTGCATCCGAACGTTGAGCGTTGAACGTTCCGAGTTTCTGACGTCATAGCGTGGAATAGCACTTTCGGAATTCTTTCCGAACGTGCACAGCAATATCTAGCATGTCAGATATTCTGAGTGTGCGCCTGAGCGTTGACCAATCAGATGGCACACCATCACCTACGTCGCATGAACGCCATCTCCCTTCAGCATTGAGCTGTGAGGCGCCATATTGGCATTCAGTACAAGCCTATACGTATATATGTCGTTTCTGAGCACCAGCAAATTGAGAATCACTCGAAAACCCGTTGTTAATTGAGTGATTCGTTGCAATAAAATAATGAGAGACATCATATTCGTGGCAAAAGAATTATTGTAACTTGCGTATTATGAGAGTATGTCATTTAAAGGTAGCGACACACTGAGGATCCACCAAAAACACATTGTTCTTGGCACAATTTGTTATAATTAAATTTCAGTTAGTAACATAGCTACGATTAAAGCATTTAACAAGTGGCAACATCTTAGAATTGGACATAAATGAATTGTTGTCTCTTTAGCGTAGTTAGTAGCGTTGATGATTCATGAGCAGACAGCAATCGGCAAAGTCCTCCCCAGCCTGTGACCCTCAGCACCGCCACCAGCCACCTCGCCACACTCACCACAAGAATAACGTGTAAAGTAAAAGTGAATAAGCGCACCATAAAAGAGAAAATGTTTCTCCTCTCGCCTCAAAATAGTCAAGTATAGTTTCTAAAGTGTTTCTTCTCAGTTAAATCAGTGTTACAAAGTGCATCCCACTAAACCTGTGTCATGCTCACATCCAAATCAGAGTTAAAAGTACGTTCAGTAGTACTACCAGTGCTTCTAAACGTTTGTTTGCGACAAAAAAAAAAAAAAAAGACAACAGCTATTTCGGTTATGCGGTGTTGCATGGTATCCAGATACACTCCATTGTTTGTACTATATTGTTTAGGATACTAGCATTACTTACTGAAAAGCACTAACTACTCATAAGAAAATGAAGGTCCCTTTACTATGTGCTCTACAAAATTTAAACTCTCCTCTCTGCTTCTCTTATATAATATGACATTAGGTTTGCTTTCATCTTCATTTTACCTTAGTTTGTAATATATATAAAAATTTCTGCCACTTCTGCTCCCTCTGCCATGCTGATATTTTCTCTCGTACTGTCCCACCTGATAGTGCTGACTAGAGGAAGATATCGAACCCAAATGGACATTGTGAATGTAGCACCACAAAGTGCATCACATACACAAATCTGAACTCATAATCAATTTTTTGACGATTGATATAAAGTATTATGCCTGTTCTGCAATGGTTTACCCAAAAAAAGGCGACAACTGGCCATGGCACAACAATAAGAGAAAAAAGCAAAAGAAAAGAATATGCAAACGAAAACCTATAAAAAACGACGGTAATGTTAATCAACTGTAGGAATATAATATCTTAATAGAAAGAAATATTTTAAAAATGTATCGTTGTTAAAAATTTAAATAAATATATATGGTTAGAAAAAAAAAGAAAAAAAGAAACTTGTTCTGGTGATGGTTCGCATCTCGCCAAATCTAAATATTTTTTTCCTAACATTCGCGTACATAATAGGTTCTGATGCTTTATTATTAGTTTAATGTAAGTAATACTACAATATTTTATGTTATATAAATATAAGTTCACTTTTCTTGTGGAGTGAGTTTGTTCGATTGGCTTAATCTACAGGACAGCTTGCACTACATGTATAAAGATATTTTGTTCCTTTTTCTTTTGAATTTCGTAATTTACATGTTGTAAAGATTCTGCTACTGGGTAGGAACCGTGATCAAGTAAGAATGACCTTAGGGGTTTACTAAAATGTGGGAAAGATAGAATAGTGTTTATCTTACGTGGAGAACTATTGCAAATTTGTGTCCCTCTGTTTGTAATGGAACTTTGATAAGGCTGTGTCCTTATTGGTTGGACATGGTACTTTGCTTTTTGTCTTAAAACACGTACATCGATATTGAAGCTTTTATTTGTGTATGTTACATACAGAAGAACGTGACTAGGATATGGAAGAAATGTGCGTTTTAATAGAGCTAACGTGGGAGTTTTACGCGCGCCTGTTGAGTAAGCAGTGTGATTTACGAACTAGAAACAACCCACAACTGCCGCTGAAGTGCGTCGCGATCGCGTACACCACGTTGGGCTCACGAACCGTATGCACAAGTCGCATCGTTCCTGAGCGTTCAGCAGCACGTTGAACTCAGCACGCTCAACGCTGACGTCCGAAAGCACGGTCCGTGTGCCGACGGCTCAACGAAGGACCATCTATTCGGAACTGCTTGCTCGTTACGAGGCCGATCGTAACTGTGTTTCGTCGATTATAGTCACAGGGGGTGAAACATGGGTTCATCACTTCCAACCGGAAGCAAAACGGCAATCCATGGAGTGGCGCCACACCACCTCCCCTCCGAAGGAAAAGTCGAAGACAGCACCCGCAGCCGATAAAGCCACGGCGACTGCCTTGTGTTTTTATGACTTTTATC
The DNA here is from genome assembly GCF_021461395.2 of Schistocerca americana. Taxonomy (NCBI): domain Eukaryota; kingdom Metazoa; phylum Arthropoda; class Insecta; order Orthoptera; family Acrididae; genus Schistocerca; species Schistocerca americana. The sequence continues at coordinate 724,303,620 of NC_060130.1, forward strand.
AAGTATGCCTGGTAAGCTGCACAATATGCAGAATAACGGCCACGACCTTTTCTTACAGCGTCCCAATTCTGTCTAAATAAAGCTAGTAATTACTGTGACGTGCAGAAATGCATTAAGTTTTCCTTCCCCAGGTGTGCCTGGTGTGAAGAAAATTTTTGTCTTCGCCATCCGACAAATACTTCGTATTTTTGTGACGATTTCCGTAAATAATCAAGGAACAGCTTCATTGTTAGCAAAATATACATTATTCAATATTTATTCCGTGCTACTGAAACTGTTATAAAATATTTCATGTCAACATATTAAACTCACTATTGATGGAAGTTGTTTGTAATTTAAAACTATACATTACTTTGATTTTCTTTCCTCTGCTAGTCACTTGTGTAACAGTTAGAGCTGCAACAGTGTAGCTGATGATTTGAACTGCGAGTTACTTTAAAAAAATATTGATGATGCTTTTTTGTATGGTCTAACAGCTTAAAATTCGCGTGTGTGGACTCTGCAATTCGCGCTTCGTTCTCGTGCATGGGTACGTCTACCTATTTGTCGATTCGGGTGCCAGTCAGGAAGGACTGTGCAAATCGTTGTTACAAGCGGTTCTTCGTGCGGCAAAAATGAGTAGCTTTTACATTTTTCTAAAAATACTTGCTGTGCGCTTTAGCAGCTGAAATTCTGACAGTTCGTCTGTTACTGTGTATTCTTCCTGTATCAAAAATTTGTGTTAGGTTTCGACATGTCGGATTGGACCATTCCCTTGTGACTTCGAAATGACGAGAAATTGGAAAAAAATCCACTTCCCCGAAGTTTAAAATGATGGGAAGCCTTCTGACTGTCAGAAACAGAGCGCCTGTGTTAGGTTTAAGTCTGTATAGCTCACTGATAAGCTTTCATGCTTGTCAAACAATTACGACTCTCTTGTGTGTATATAGCAGGATAGGAATAGCAGAGGTAGTAATTTGAGTTTTGTTTGTTTAAACGTGCTATACCGATACACTTGCTGAAATTCACCCGCCCTGCGCAGTGCCAGACAATATCTAATCCGACTCACAAAGGACAGGGCCGACGGGAACAGTACACCACCCGCCGCACAGCCACGCTGCTGCTGGATGCGTGCTCAGCCAGGTTATAATGCAGGCCTGAAGGCTTACCACAGCAGTGCCGTATTCATGTGGGTATCTAATTGCGCTCCTACCAACAACTCCCCCACCACTCTAGGCAACTGTGCGGCATCAGTGGTCCATCTCACAGCTCTCATCAACGAGTGTCGGAGCTCACAAGATGTTTGCATCGGTATACCACGTCATCAGTTACGAACATCAGCAGCTGTTTGTCACCTACTGGACGCTACCGCCTCTTTTCCCCTGTAACGGCAGCTTCCCATTTGTTTTTTTGAGCTAGGAGGTGTTTGTAGGAGCTAACACAACAGCAGTGTAGGCAGTACCGGATTTTTATTTATTTATTTATTTATTTTTTATACCAGGATCTGCCTTTAGTGGAAGCTACTGCGCAAACATCAGCACTGCAACCCAAAAACACTACACACACGCCCAATACGTTTCCGCGAGAAGGTCAAATACCTCGGTGTCTGGCTGGACAGGAAACTACTCTGGGGGGACCACATTCAACACGTAACCAACAAAGTAAACACGAGGCTCAAACAACTCTACCCCATGCTTAAGAGGCGTAGCACACTGAATAGGAGTGTGTCTAGGTCCATGTACATGACACTTGTTCGACCCCTGATGACGTACGCAGCCCCTGTCTGGGTATACGCTGCGCCCACTCGCCTGCGCCGTCTGCAGCTCATACAGAACAAAGTACTCAAAATCATAAGCAACGCTCCGCGCTACACACGCATCGCGGACCTTCACCGGGAATATCGGCTAGATACCATCTTGCAGGTATTCCAAAAACTCTCCACACGACTGTACAATAACACAAGACACTCGCGCAACCCGTTTATCCTTTCTCTGGGTAACTACGAACACAACCATAGATGGAAGCATAACAGACCAAAGACACTATTAGCTAGGAACTAAACATCTATGGTCCATAGAACGCTAACACGACAGTACTGGCGAGCCCCTGCAACACAGCTACTATTGGTAACCCCAGATGCTCACCGCCGTAAAACAGGCAACCGCAGGGAAACCGTACAGTACACAGCACGTAAACCAACCACATACACCCCCTACACTGTCTGTGAGCCGATTTATGACCGATCGCCCACTAATGTACAACGACCTTGAACTGTTGCAGGGGCGCAGCAACTGCAGTAAGCCCCGCAACGAGCTCCAGCAACGACAAAGGTAACGATGCACGATACCTCGCACTAACATAACCACACCTTGCATGCACTGTCGCAGATAGCAAGCCGCTGCTGCCCTTACTACCCGTCCTACCGTCGCGGAGGTTTTTTCCCCTTGGCGCTTGCCTTGGCACTTTTTTTCCTCTGCCCTTACAACCGCTACCCTTCTATCGCTTTCGTCCACTTTCTATCTCCTGATGGACCATGTTAATGAGTAATCTTACCCAGACGCATGGCTAACATCACAGCCCGCATCCTGTGACTCCTGATTCAAAAACTAACATGTTGTAAGGAGGTGACAGTAGAACTTTTGGTTTGGTCACCACGTTGGTGTGGGCGTGGAGGGGCCCCATCCTTTGTGGGGGGAGGTAATCGTGACAACTATGGCTTTATCCGATGTTCACAGGAGGGCTATGAGCTCTGAAACAACTGTAACTCGACAAGCGCACTAACAAACGCAGGCACTAGTGCTAACACTAGCAACGTCCATTTGCGCAGAAGCGTTGGCTGTCGAAATATGCCTTTTAAGCGCCAAAGCAAAAGATATAGTGAATGAGGGAGGCTGCGTGGCCTTATAGCTCTTCTTGGTCTCACCATACAGGATACGTTTTGATGTGTTAGTCTCCGGTATCTTCCTTTCTTCATGGAAGACACTGTAGTTCCTAGTGAGACAGAATGATCCCCAGAGCAGTTTACACACTTCAGAGGATAGAAGCAATCAGCTCCATTGTGGTGACCTTACCACATTTGCTACAAATAGGTTCAGCCTTATATTCTACGGTGGTGTACCCTAAGTGCTGGCATTTAAATTAGCGCGTTGGGTTGGGAACATAGGGCGTAGATTGAGTTGAATGGAACGTGCCTTGATATGCTCTAGGAGTTTCGTGCGACTGATGGTAAGCATGAAGAAGTTAGATTTTACGATGTCCCAATCTGCGCCTTTTCAACATAGTTTGCCCATCAACACCACACCACGACCGCGTACACGATTTCTCACGTAGTCCTGTCCCAAGTTTAGAGCTGATAGGCACCGAGCGAGATGGCGCAGTGGTTAGCACATTGGACTCGCATTCGAGAGGACGACGATTCAATGCCGCGTCCTGCCCTCCTTATTTAGGTTTTCCGTGATTTCCCTAAATCGTCCCAGGCTAATGCCGGGATGTTCGTTTGAAAGGGCACGGCCGACTTCCTTCCACGTCCTTCCCTAATCCGATGACACCGATGAACTCACTGTTTGGTCTCCTGGCCCCAACAACAACCCAACTAATAGGCGTCCTATTGTGTTGTGTGAGATCACTGCTGCTATGAAATACTGCTAGAGGTTGTAAACTCCCCCTACTGCAATACCTGATACTACTTTTAAGCCTTAACTTCTGTCGTCATTAAGAATAATATGACAGCTGCTAGAAACTCTCCATTCCAGTCATAAATCAGATCTGATATTCCGTATGGTGTCCTTACGGCGACAGCGCGGAACTGTATCGATCATGATACCAACTTACACACTTGTATCTGATGCGGTGGTGGTGGTTAGTGTTTAACGTCCCGTCGACAACGAGGTCATTAGAGACAGAGCGCAAGCTCGGGTTAGGGAAGGATTGGGAAGGAAATCGGCCGTGCCCTTTCAAAGGAACCATCCCGGCATTTGCCTGAAACGATTTAGGGAAATCACGGAAAACCTAAATCAGGATGGCCGGAGACGGGATTGAACCGTCGTCCTCCCGAATGCGAGTCCAGTGTGCTAACCACTGCGCCACCTCGCTCGGTGTATCTGATGCCTTCTGGGTCTCGTGGAAGTACAGAGCGAGCTGAGTTCCACAGAAACATTGTTTATGTTATACATGCTGACATACTGTCTCCACAGAGATCATAGAATGAATTCCAAAACTACAAAACAGGACATTAGGAACACAGATATTTAGTTGTGTGCACCAACTCGATTATAGTTATTGGAACTGGGAATGACTGTTTAGCAGCATGTTAGTCGACCTTCTGCATATAATTTAGTGGTGATTAAGTGTGACACAAGCATTTGGTAGGGTTTTAGGTTAGGTTAGGTTAGTGTTTAACATCCCGTCGACAACGAGGTCATTAGAGACGGAGCGCAAGCTCGGGTTAGGGAAGGATTGGGAAGGAAATCGGCCGTGCCCGTTCAAAGGAACCATCCCGGCATTTGCCTGAAACGATTTAGGGAAATCACGGAAAACCTAAATCAGGATGGCTGGAGACGGGATTGAACCGTCGTCCTCCCGAATGCGAGTCCAGTGTGCTACCACTGCGCCACCTCGCTCGGTTGGTAGGGTTTCTGGATGTATATAGCATCAAGCCTTTACGAAATTTCCGTGAGATTCCGATTTGGTACTTGTCATTTTTTTCAATCAGTCCGACGGAATATCTATTAACCTCGAATATATGGGGAATGTATCAGCAATGGGAAGTATGCCCTGGAGAGTAACACGGATAGCAGAACGGGAGGAAATTGGAGTGCAGTGTTATAACTGCTTGTTAACGTTTTTTGCAGTAAAATTTCTCGGAAAATATGACGTTCACTGAAACAGTTTCTACAACAACTGCGACGGAAATATAACGTGATGGGGTATAGAAAAATTTCCGCTATCAGTCACAATAAAAGATTATTTATTCGTCACACGATCGGGAAAAAGTTTCACCACAGTATAATTATAATCTTTATGTAAGACCAGATATATTTTCGACAAATGCTGTCTTTCCACTTATAATTGCTCCACTTGTATCTGTTTAGTCACCAGCAAATAATTTTCTTTGTATTTAAACAGTGATCTCCAACAATATAAACATGTATATGAATGTATAAACACCTGAGGATGGTCACAAGCTAGAAAACGGTCGTGTGATGAATAAATAATCTTTTATTGTGACTGGTAGCGGAAATTTTTTTTATACCCTATAAAGGAACACCCATGGAGTTCAATAGCATCCACTATGGATAAAATTCACATAACGTGATGGATTTTGTAACGAAACAACCGGGCTGATGGAAGACATCAAAGCAATTCAGATATGTGCGGATATTCTTTTCACGAAACATTACTGTGAAAATTTATAGAACATGCAGTTGGGAAAGGCGGCAGAACGATTCACATCTGATGTATGGGCCTCGAAGATAGGAGAAATCAGGTCTCATACGTAAGCATACGTTCGTTTTCCCTCCCTAAAGTATCGTCACTTGATGATTTTATATGTTTTCATGCAAAGTCTAACGACACAACGATGTCTGAAAACTACTGTGCTATGAGCGATGAGACCTAAACCACCAAACAGAGCACTGCTTGTAGTGAAATACGAAAACATATTTACGACCATGAATTTGTATATCGTGTAAGGACCGCTAGGATGGGAGAAATCAGGGTTCATACAGGAACATATCGTCGTTATCCCATCGCTCCATTTGTGAGTGAAATAGGAATGGGAATAACTGCCAGTGACACAACGTACCCTAAACTATGCACTGTATGTATGTGGAGGTGAATTTGAAACTGAAACTTATAGTGACAAACATAAGACCACAGTTCAGAGAACTTTAAGAAAATAAGTATGTCAGATGTCGATATGTGGCATCTAATATCACAGTTTGTAGCGTGACAGAAGTAGCGTGAAAAATCTTGAATCTACCCCATACACCTTCTATGGTTCATCTTTTAATACTTTAGTTAAAATCTGTTAGATATATATAAATCTAGTTATACATGACAGTAATTCGTCATGTCACATAGGAGAGTGTATACAGGAACAACAATCTGTCACGGGAGGTATTACCATATTGGATTTTGGAGCATATGTTAAAAGTCTTAAACCATGAATACACATACAAGATTAATAAGATGAAGGAAGTGCAGTTTGCAGGAAAAAAGAGTCGCTTCACTGAATAATTGTATGGGATTCTGCCTATTGTGCTGCACGTACTGGTCCTTGGGAACACGTGCTCCCTGATCGCAGTCAGTTTCACATATGTATCAAAGACCTGCGCAAAATTTTGTCACATGTACCGGATGAATGTCATAGAAGACATATGCGCAGGATTTTTCATGAGAAAGTATTTTATGGGGACTGCATATCAAAACACAAATGCATTTGTTATATCAAAGGATGCAGTTAATATTTAATCTCAGGAAACTGTAACGATTGTTAATCCTAAAGCATTAACTGCTTCGTCGTGTGACTATGTGGGTTATCTACAATGTTCATCTGAGTCAATTTTTATTTCTTGAAGAGATGGTCGTGCTATTCTTTCCATAAATGCTGTTTGTATTAACTGTGCACCTTCTATTTCATCATCTGCTGTGTTTCAGAATCCTATTTTAGCTAGAGTAAGAGTATTTGCATCGCAATAAATTCAATATCAACGAGTACATGTAAAAGACTCGAGTTGCTATTTGTACTTCAGTAATCTAAACTGCATATTTTAGTCAAGATGTCTGTTGTTTCTGATAAAATTAAACACAGTTTAGAGAGCCAAACACTCATTTTTTTAAAATTTGGGATCTGTGCGGTATACAAAAAGTATAAATATGCTCAAACCAACGCCAGGTAGTGATGCTGATGTGTTACACCAGTGCATATAGATTGCTGAAACACAGCTCGTACCCAAATTCTTAGCAAAGACTTCTGATGAAGTGTTCTGATGATGATGTTTGGTTTGTGGGCCCGTACAGAGCCCTAATTTTTATGCAGTCCAAATTTTAGGCAGTCCGATCTTGCCACTGTCATGAATGATTATGATGATGATGATGAAATTATGAGGACAGCACAAACACCTAGCCCCCCGACAGAGAAAATCCCCAACCCGGAATGAAGTGTTCAGATGGATAAGTTCTGTAAGTGTGTATCGAACATTTACATAAAATCTGTACACATAAGGCCATCGCTCGAGACGCTGTTACACCACGCATTGGATGGTTAGCTACTGCACATTAACTTTTTGAATGTACGTTCTTGAAAGTGAGTGCACTGTATGGTAATCTTGTTGTTGAAAATTTTCATTGTTCCTGGCTGAAACCCAAAGTAGAAAGTTCGGGGCCCGCATCTCGTGGTCGTGCGGTAGCGTTCTCGCTTCCCACGCCCGGGTTCCCGGGTTCGATTCCCGGCGGGGTCAGGGATTTTCTCTGCCTCGTGATGGCTGGGTGTTGTGTGCTGTCCTTAGGTTAGTTAGGTTTAAGTAGTTCTAAGTTCTAGGGGACTGATGACCATACCTGTTAAGTCCCATAGTGCTCAGAGCAGAGTTCGGGCGTAGGAGAGAGTCATAGAAAGTATATCGGAAAAACAGATCAGATGCCATAGGACGGGGAATGTTCATTGAAATTGACAAAACTATTGTTTCTGTTGAGGTCGAAATTGAATGTGACAGTGAAGTTATCTGGTCGCATATAACAGGTATAGATGAAACCAAGTCAACTGTTGGACGTTTTTACCGGCCACCTGATCATGCGGTGACAGTTGTAGAGTCATTCAAAGGAAGTCTAAGGTCAATAGCGTGTAAATACCCAGCTCATGCAATACTAGTTGAAGGCGACTTCCGCCTGCTGAGTGTAGACGTCTATTGAATCAGTGCAGGGGGTACAGACAACAGCCAGTCTTGCGAAGCGCCTTTGAAAACGTTATTCGAAAACTGTCTTAAGCAGCAAGTTCTGCAGCCCACACAGAATGGAAATACACTGAAGAGCCAAAGATACTGGTGCACCTGCCTAATATCGTGTAGGGCCCCCGCGAGCACGCAGAAGTGCCGTAACACGACGTGGCATGGACTCGACTGATGTCTGAAGTACTGCTTGAGAGAATTGACACCATGAATTTTGCAGGACTGTCGATAAATCCGTAAGAGTACGAGGGGGTGGAGACCTCTTCTGAACAGCACGTTGCAAGGCATCCCAGATAAAGTCAATAATGTTCATGTCTGGGGAGTCTGCTGGCCAGCGGAAGTGTTTAAACTCAGAAGACTGTTCCTGGAGCCACTCTGTAGCAATTATGGGCGTGTGGGGTGTCGCATTGTCCTGCTGGAATTGTCCAAGTCCGTCGGAATGCACAATGAACATGAATGGCTGCAGGTGATCAGATAGGATGCTTACGGTCGTGTCACCTGTTAGGGTCGTATCTAGACGAGTCAGGGGTCCAATATCACTCCAACTGCACACGCCCCACACACAGCCTTCATCGGCTTGAACAGTCCCCTGCTGACATTCAGGGTCCGTGGATTCATGAGGTTGTCTCCATGCTCGTACACGTCCATCCGCTCGATATAATTTGAAACGAGACTCGACCGACCAGGCAACGTGTTTTAGTCATCAACAGTCCAAAGTCGGAGAGCATAGAGGTTTGTGTCGTGCAATCATCAAGGTTGCACGAGTGGACCTTTGGCTCCGAAAGCCCATATCGATGATGTTTCGTTGAATGGTTCGCAGGCTGACACTTCCTGATGGCCCAGCATTGAAATCTGCAACAATTTGAGGAATGGTTGCACTTCTGTCACGTTGAACGATTTTCCTCAGTCGTCGTTGGTCCCGTTCTTGCAGGATCTTTTTCCGGCCGCAGCGATATCGGAGATATTTTGTTTCACTGGGTTCCTCATATTAACGTTACACAAATGAAACGGTCATACTGGAAAATCCTCACTTCATCGCTACCTCCGAGATGCTGTGTCCCATCGCTCGAGCGCCGACTATAAAACCACGTTCAGATTCGCTTAAATCTTGATAACTTGCCATTGTAGCAGCAGTAACCGATCTGACAACTGCTCCAGACGCTTGTTGTCTTATATAGGCGTTGCCGAACGCAGCGCCGAATTCGGCCTGTTTATATATATATATATATATAAGAGAACACGTAAATGAAGACGGGCAAAGGTTAATAGAAATTCACGCCTCTGTGACAAGATTTATGCACAAAGCATAAAATTACCGCCGTCATACCTTAGCAAAAGGTCTGGCCGAGAAACCGACAAAATTCTGGTCCTACGTAAAATCGATAAGCGGATCTAAGGCTTCCATCCATATATATATATATATATATATATATATATATATATATATATATATATATATATATATGAATAAACATGCCTATACCAGTTTCAAAATGGTTCAAATGGACCTAAGCACTATGGGACTTAACATCTGAGGTCATCAGTCCCCTAAACTTAGAACTACTTAAATCTAACTAACCTAAGGACATCACACACATCCATTCCCGAGGCAGGATTCGAACCTGCGACCGTGGCAGCCGCGTGGTTCCCAACTGAAGCGCCTAGAACCGCTCGGCCACCACGGTCGGCGTACCAGTTTCTTTGGCGCTTCCGTGTATGTTAGACCTAACGGCTACAAACAGGCCGGACCTTATCGACGTCATCAGTATAGAGACGGGGATTAATGACCATGATGTCGTAATAGCTACTACGGTTGCGAAAGTTAATAAATCAGCCAAGAAAGCTAGGAGAGTGTTTCTGCTAGAAAGAGCAGATAAGCACTAGTTAGCATCTTACTTAGACAACCAACTGACATTATTTAGTTTCGGTATGAAGGACGTAGAGAAATTATGGCCAAAGTTTAAACAGATTATAAATCGTGTTCTGGAGAAATATCTGCCTAGTAAGTACATTAAGGACGAAAAAAAAACAAAAGAAGAATCCGTGGATTATCAACGAAATTCGGAAAACGCTGAGGAAACAAAGGATGTTGCACTCTCGGTTCAAAAGAGAACACGTAAACGAAGACGGGCAAAGGTTAATATAAATTCGCGCCTCTGTGACAAGATTTATGCACAAAGCATAAAATTACCGCCGTCATACCTTAGCAAAAGATCTGGCCGAGAAACCGACAAAATTCTGGTCCTACGTAAAACCGATAAGCGGATCTAAGGCTTCCATCCAGGCACTCGTTGACCATTTCTGTGTGGTAATAGAAGATAGCAAAACGAAAGCCGAAATTTAAAATTTCGCATTTAAGAAATCATAGAAACATACCGTCGTTTGACCATCGCATAGATTCCCGTATGGAGGACATAATAATAAACATCCCTGGCGTTGAGAAACAAGTGAAACAACCGAAAATAATAAAGTCGCCTGGTCCTGATGGAATTGTAGTTCGGTTTTACAAAGGGTATTCTGGGGCACTGCTCCCTTAATAATCTTGCTTCCATATATCGCAAGTCTCTCGCCTAGCGCAAAGCCCCAAGCGACTGAAAAAAAGGGCAAATGATTCCGGTATATAAGAAGGATAAAAGAACGGACCCACAAAGTTACAGACCAACATCCTTAACATCGGTTGCTACAGAATTCTAGAACATATGCTGAGTTCGAATATTATAAATTTCCTGAAACCGAAAAACTTATGTCCACGAATCAGCAAGGCTTTAGAAAGCATCACTCGTGCGAAACTCAGGTTGCCCTTTTCTCTTTGAAATACTACGATCTGTGGATGAAGGGCAACAGGCAGAGTCCATATTCCTAGACTCCAAAAACCTTTGGGCGCGATTCCCCCCCTGCAGACTGTTGACAAAGTTACGAGCATGGCGAATAGGTTTCTAGATATGTGAATGGCTCGAAGGCCTCTTAACTAACAGAACCCAGTATGTTGTCCTTGGTGGAGAGTGTTCATCAGAGACAAGGGTATTGTCAGAAGTGCCCGGGGACGTGTGATATGACTGCTGTTGTTTTTTATATACTTAATTGATCTGATAGACAAGATGGGTATCAATCTGTGGTTGCTTGCTGATGATGGTGTGGTCTATGGAAGAGTGTCGAAGTTGGTTGACACTAGAAGGATTTGTGTAATGAATGGCAGCTAGCTCCAAATGTAGGAAAATGTTGTTTAAAGCTGATGAATAGGAAAAACAAACGCGTAATGTTCGGTTACAGCATTAGTAGTGTCCTGTTGGACGTAGTCACGTCGTTTAAATATCTGGCAGTAACGTTGCGAAGCGATATTAAATGGAATGAGCATTTGATGGCCGTGGCAGGGAAGGAGAATGCTCGACTTCGGTTTATTGGGAGATTTTTGCGAAAGTTTGGTTTATCTATAACGGAAATCGCATATAGGACACTAGTGCAATGTATTCTTGAGTACTGCTCGAGAGTTCGGGATCAGCATCAGGTCAGATTAAATGGAGAGACTGAAGAAATTCAGAGGCGGGCTGAAAGACTGATAGACTTATGACTAATAGGTACGAACAAAACAAAAGAATTACGAGAATGCTTCGAGAACACAAATGCGAATCCCTGGAGGGAAGGCGACGTTCTTTTCGAGGAATAATATCCAAAAAATTTAGAGAATTAGCGTTTGAAGCCAGCCGTTTTTCCTTCGCCGGAAAGCATCACTTTCATGTCGCAAAATCGTGGATTTTCAAAAATTACCACTGCGTTTAAGTCGTAATCTGATGCCAAACCAGTAATAACATGTTTACGATCACCCACATTCAGCTTGTAAATTGCAACGAATAACTTTGTACTTATAGGTGCTTCTGCAGTGATAGCAGTTTAGTCAGTGGTACAGATATATGTGGTAGTCTGGAAACGTTCTGCATGCCGACTTCATTTTTTGTCGACTGTATCAGGTTCAATGATCGATGCATACGTTGGATATACAGGGTGTTACAAAAAGGTACGGCCAAACTTTCAGGAAACATTCCTCACACACAAATAAAGAAAAGATGTTATGTGGACATGTGTCCGGAAACGCTTAATTTCCATGTTAGAGCTCATTTTAGTTTCGTCAGTATGTGATCAAATTGTAAATTTTCACAATCAACATGTGTGGGCTGACGAGAATCTGAACGCAGTTGTGCAATCACGTCATCAACACAGATTTTCTGTGAACGTTTGGGCAGGCATTGTTGGTGATGTCTTGATTGGGCCCCATGTTCTTCCACCTACGCTCAATGGAGCACGTTATCATGATTTCATACGGGATACTCTACCTGTGCTGCTAGAACATGTGCCTTTACAAGTACGACACAACATGTGATTCATGCACGATGGAGCTCCTGCACATTTCAGTCCAAGTGTTCTTACGCTTCTCAAAAACAGATTCGGCGGCCGATGGATTGGTAGAGGCGGACCAATTCCATGGCCTCCACGCTCTCCTGACCTCAACCCTCTTGACTTTCATTTATGGGGGCATTTGAAAGCTCTTGTCTACGCAATCCCGGTACCAAATGTAGAGACTCTTCGTGCTCGTATTGTGGACGGCTGTGATATAATACGCCATTCTCCAGGGCTGCATCAGCGCATCAGGGATTCCATGCGACGGAGGGTGGATGCATGTATCCTCGCTAACGGAGGACATTTTGAACATTTCCTGTAACAAAGTGTTTGAAGTCACGCTGGGACGTTCTGTTGCTGTGTGTTTCCATTCCATAATTAATGTGATTTGAAGAGAAGTTATAAAATGAGCTCTAACATGGAAAGTAAGCGTTTCCAGACAGATGTCCACATAACATATTTCCTTTCTTTGTGTGTGAGGAATGTTTCCTGAAAGTTTGGCCGTACCTTTTGTAACACCCTGTATAGGAAACTAGAAGTGTGCCATCAGTTTTGTGTCCTACTCGGTCTTTATTGCTTCATGTTTTAGTTTTTCCAATCATGGTATCTGACAGCTTTCTATAGTTTATCTCTGGGCCTTCCTGTACAATGTACCTGTAACATGCCTCTGACCAGAAAATGGTGACTTCCAAACTCCTCACCTGCTGTCGTCTTAACGTCCGACACGTTTTGGCTCTTATATCTATGGCGATCTGGTCTGCCTGTTTACTTCCATCCAATCTTGTGACACTCTAGTTCCCTTATGTATATCTCTGCACTGGAAATTTGTGCTGGAGACAAATAGACTCGTTGATTTGCTCATGTAGGCTGTGTCTTCCTTTTGTGTCTTGGAATACTTGCTCTTTCCCAATTTTAGCATTCATATCACCAATGAGGATCCTCAAGTGTCTACCACTGTTTGCAGCTCCGCACAGGACTCAGCTTTCACTTCAGTCGTACTTTCTTTCGTGGGTGCACGACAGTTCACAAAAGTCGTCTTGCTATGCTTTGCATTTACCGTAAAGACAGAGATTCTTGGGTTGACAAACACCAACTCCGAAACATTAGTGGCCAATATCTTGCTCACAAGAAAACCAGTGCCTAGCTAATGCCCTCACTCATAGTCTCCTTAAAAAAACCGTATAATCCTCAACTTCGAGGTTGCCAGAGTCTTCCCACCGAATTTCTTGCAGATCAGTTACATCTAGTCACTGCTTCTGGATTTCTATGACCACACTGGTTGCAGATGCTGCGTTGTATGGGCTTCTCACATTTCAGCTTCCGAACAGTATACCATTAGTTGCTATCGTCATCACTTTGTGTTTTCCGAGGCTTAATTGTAGCTTTCAAAGCACGTAATTTTTTTTTACGAAGAAAGGGTGCTGGCCTCTCGTCCAGTGTGACGTGATACCCTAAAAGCTTACAGGGTTGCTGTAACGGTGGGCTCCTGTGGCCTTTCTTGTATTGCTTATCTCTTCGACAACTCATAAAACGTTTCTGATGATAATCTCCCAGCCATCCAACACAATCAACTCACCGACCCAGTTACCCGCTGGTATTCATTACTCAACGTTCCACTAGCTTACTCGGCTTAGCGGGAGACACCTCGTGCTGTTTTTTGTTTAGAGATGTAGTGGAGAGACTATAAAGATGCTGTTCAATGAATCCTTAAGTTAGCAATGTCATTGTTCTCCCTAATCCGGGTCTCCTACTTGTGACCGTAAGGATAATAAACAGAGTAAAACTTAACTCCGTCGGAGCAAGCCTCAGAAGAGCAAACAGTACCGACTGACCACTGTGTCGACCTCAGCCAATAGGCTCACTAGATGCGGATATGGAGGGAATGTGGTCAGCATACCGCTCTGCTGACCGTTGTCAGTTTTCGTCACCGGAGCCGCTACTTCTCTATCAAGTAGATCCTCAATTGGCCTCACGAGGGCTGAGTGCACCCCGCTTGCCAACAGCGCTCGGCACACCTGACTGGTCACCCATCCAAGTGCCAGCCAAGCTAGACAGCGCTTAACTTCTGTGATCTGACGGGAACCGCTGTTACCACCGCAACAAGGCCATTGGCGGTAAACAGAGTAATAACTAGAGTAATACTAGTGTAGTAATAGAGTAATAATATATTACGATGGACTGTTATCCTATTGGCTGGATAGCAGGAATGGGTATTTGTTTATTATCTAATTTATTACTCTACTTATTATCGTTATAATAAATATTACTTTGTTTATTATAATGATAATCAGTAGAGCGATAAATTAGATCCTAAGAAATATCCACATCTGGCATCCAAACAATGTGATAAAGGCCCAGGGTAATAAATTATAGCGATAAGGAAAAGGGTGTCCTGATGGGGAAATAAATTGTAGCGATAAAAATAAAGATCATAAATAAAACCGATCCACGCTGGATGCAGGGTAAGAGCTCACAACTTCTTCATCACATATCTGTCCGAGAGGAAGAAGGGAAGAAGGAGGCAGGGGTTGGGTGTCCTAAACCATCCTGTACCCATATCTCCCAGGCATAGACGGGCTGAAAAATGTGCACGCCACAAGTACTCTTGCTACCCAGGTAGCCGCTTCCTTTGTGCCGTGCACCCCTGACCTATCTAGGGGCGTCCTACAATTCCCCACCCAATAGCGCAAGTCTAGAAATCTGCAGCCAAGACCGTCACAGAGTCGACGAAGCCTCTGGTTGAGACCCTCCACTCGGCTCCAAACCAGAGGACCCCGATCCACTCTGGGAACGATGCTGCAAATAGAGAGCTATGCTTGCACCCCGTATGCGAGGCCAGCAGTCTTCACCAAATCCGCCAGCCGCCTGTACGAACTGAGGATCGCCTCAGAACCCAAGCGACAGGCATCATTGGTGCCGACGTGAGCAACTACTTGCAGATGACTGCACCCCATACGCTCGTCACATTACTTATGTCGTGCCCCACCCCTTTCGCTCCTCTTGAACTACAAACCTTGCTGAGAGAGGGTGAATTTCGTGCTTCAATGACAAAAATAACCAAATGTTAGGTGCAGTGACAATGGAGGGGCAATCACTGTGGAGAGGTCACAGTGGTCAAAGGTTTCTGAAGAGTTTCAGCTATCGTAGAGGCAACAGTCTGGGTGGTCTGGCCTTGTAACATTAGCCAACATGGCCTTGGCTGAAAATAAAAGGAAACTAAAGCCACTATATTTCCTGAGAGCATGCAGCTCTGCTGTATAGTTAGAATGGCATCATAATGTGTTCATCGATCAACGTGGTTCTGCACTACCATGGCTGACCATCTCCAGTGAGTATGGCGGTGACCTGCGGAGAAGTCCCACTCTTCCAAGGTTTTGGAGAGGCACAGCCGTGTTATTCCTGCTGTCATGGTGATGGGGACCAGGTCACAGCTGGCAGTGACTGAAGGAATATGATGGCAAAACGGTATGTCACGGACCTCCTGCGTTCTCATGTGTTACCTATCACGTGACAGTATCATGGTGCTATTTTTCAACAGAGCAATGCTCGTCCACAAATGGCACGTCACTCTATGAATTATCTGCGTGACATAGAGGTACTCCCATGGCCAGAAAGATCCCCAGATCTGTCCCCAATACAATATGTCTGCTACCAGCTCGGACGTCAACTCTATGCCAGTGCCAGTATCAAGGTTATCAAGAGCCAGTTACAACAGTTGTGGGCTAGCGTGCCTCAGGAGAGATGAATCAGTGCATAATTTCAGACTAGAAAGGATGTAACGTCAAGTTCTTCGTAAATTTACTCTGTAATCGTGAGAGGCACCCACATGCCTTGCTCATACTGTGACATCAAGCAGTCAGGCCTGCAAGATGAGTGGTCTGCCAAGCGAGTGGACTCATTCTTATTTATCGAGTAACATGAACTCTAGTACTCACAATTAAGTTACAAGTTATTCTCCTGTTTGAATATTACGCAACGGAAACGGAAACGCACTTCTGACTATTAGTAATTTACACAACTCTGACTCTTCACTACGCACTGGCAATACTACATTTTCTTTCTTATTTAACGGCTTTGATCAACACGTGGCCATCGCACTGAATATGAATGGCGCACACATTATAAATTCTGGATATCATGACAACATACAATTCGAAGGAAAAGGCCACCAATCTTTTTCTTTTCACTATCTTTTTTATTCCGATAAATTCTATAACCTAAACATACCATTACATTTTCTACAACTGCACATGAGAAACTCCGCACAGTGGGCATGGCCTTACATTGGTGATTCTCTATCTTATGGTCTCATAATTATCTAACACTACAGTGCACTTTCTGGATAGGATCGTGGATCTTTTTCTACATCTCACACTTCGAATTTCACACCCATCATCACGAAAATTTCCTCCAGACCGAGCGGTACAAAAGGAACATGCATAACCCACTACCTCTGAACCTATCTTGCTACTCTCCCATGCAAACCACACATACTTAAATTACATGAAATACACCACACTGGCAACATGGAATACAACACAAGGAATAGTCACAACGTTATAATCACTTTCAGCTTTCCCACTTCAATTAGTATTCATCCCAGTTTCACACGACACTGCCCCACTTCGTAGCTTTTATTTCCTACTATGAACTCTTGAGGATATATGCACGTCTTCCTGTGCAATGCAAGCCAAGTAATATTAAAAACATATTCGTCACACACACGAGTCCTCAACTGATACCATGGACGAGTACTTCTCTTTATCCTTTGTCTCATACACAGATTGAGACTCACACAGTACTCACCACATGGAAGTACTCGTCTCTAATTTCAAGTCCTGTACACGCCATTTCTTAAATATTTCCAACTTATAGTACACACGCTAGTAATTCAGCTTAACTTAAGCACTCGGAAGTATTTCAACTTACTGCTACACGTGGTTTCACTGTGACCGTTGGCCACTTCCGAAGATTACTACGATCCCCTTAATATTACCTGCCTGACATTTAATTCTCCCCACAAAAGTTCCTAAAATAGAGAAATTATTATTCCAAACTACTCTTAAGTATTTCACATGCATACCATTCTATCCACTCTTTTGTCTTTGCGAAGCACACCTAAGACAGGTCTTACCAACACAAGATCCAGCGGCAGAGTGCTGAAACATGGCCGTTCTTTTGGTCAGCTCGCACCTCTGTCAAGGTGGGGGAGCACCTTGCTACCGTATTGGTCAGCCACATTTCAGGTGCTCAAAACTCAGGTAAATTTCATCTCTTTGGTTCCACCAAAGGTGATCAAAGGACCGTTTCAAAGATGATCATATATTGCACATTCACTATCTGTGGTAGCAGACGACCATACATTCATTCATTTCGCATATCTCACCAAATTGGATGTAGGGATTTATTTTGTGGGAGTGCACATGTGATCAATTAAATAAATAAATTGTCATTCTTTCCTACACTGGTATCCGGCTTCGGTGTATTAAGTGAAATTGAGTTATTACTACAAAAAATATGTTGTTCTGACAAGAATAACGAAGAATGTTGTACCTATTTTCATTGTCGGGCGGTACTGTACCCTTTCAACCGTTGTCCGCAGCTCGTAGGCTTGCGGTAGCTTTCTCGCTTCCCGCACACGGGGTCCCGGGTTCGATTCCCGGAGGGGTCCAGGATTTTCCCTGTCTCGAGATGACAGGGTGTTGTTGTGTCGTCTTCATCATCATCATTCATCCCCATTACGGTCGGAGGAAGGCAATGGCAAACTACCTCCGCTAGGACCTTGTCTAGTCGGCGGTGCGGGTCTTCCGCATCGTCCCCTACGCTCCTCGGAGTATGGGACTTCATCATCACATCTCTAACCGTTGAAATAACATCGCGTACTCACACAGCCTAGTAAGTTTCTTTCGTTTTCTCCTCGCCTTCTTGGTGCTTCTCCCATCTTGTGAGGTAGTATATTTGCAAGCACTCCGGAAAGAAGGTTAGAATGACTGCAGAGTATATCGTTAGATCGCTAGTCAATCATCTGCTGAAAAGGAGGCCATGTTTTACGATTATAATATTTATTGCTATTTTGTCGAAAACTGATACTCTGAGTCCGTGGCAGAAAAGATAACAGCAACCAGCCGCTTTTTACAATGCTATTTATTTATGTAAATAGCGCCGTTACCGGTTTCGAACCGACAGGATCATCATCAGACGCCATGTCCACGTTAAGATACATTTTTGTCACTTAACATTAAATTTCATATTTTATTCCCACGTATGATGAAATTTCCTTGGGCTGGTGATGTCCTAAAATAAAAACGTGAAGTGAAAAAATGTCTGTTTAACTGTAATTGTGCCTCATAATCATTTTAAACGCTGTAAGCAAATTACTAAGGTATACATGTTTTGATTACTTAAGCCGAAAATTCCGCGCCATTACGTTCCAGCACATTATATCAAGACATGGAACAGTCGCTACATTGCTTGGACTATCGCGTTCATGGATTACCGAGGCTGGTCAAACTTACGCGTTATATAAATTGGCTTCAGTATGTTTAGAAATAGGGTTCACAACTTTGATCCGCATTTAGAGGCGCCAGTAAGCTCTGCAGCTCTTTCCGGTAGCCTTACCCTCGTTAACTGTGAGCTCTATTCTGAGACTCTGATTCCCACCACTTGTTCTTCTCCTACGCCTAGTTAGTCTAGTAGAGTGAGTTTAACTTATTCAGAGGGCCTGACTAACTTCACCTGTCGTGCGTCCAACTTTGCTGAGTAGCTCAACAAGCTTTTCTACTCTGTCTAGCTAATCGAACTTTCTTCTTTGTCGCTACAGTTTCTAATGGACCAAACGAGATCGTAGAATGGCTAACAGGCTCGGAAAGTTAGCGTTCGAGTTATTTATCCGCTCGCTCGCTGCTTGCTGTCTACTAACTTTGGTGCTCTTGCCACCTCTGTAAACGGTCTCAGATTCCCTAATAGTCATTGTCTATTCTTTTTTTTTGTAACGGTTCATTTCGTATCAGATTTGAGAGTCGTTAATAGTTACATTCATTCACACCGGAAAACTGGCAAGTCTTCTATGTCTCCCCGTTTCGTTCTAAAAAATTAACTTCCAGTCTTCTGTTTAATACTGCCACGTAATTAAAATTTCTGACTCCCAGCACGAAATGAAACATCATAAAGTATTTCTATCTAGTTTGTAACGACTGCAGTGGAGAATAATCTAATTCTACTTCTTGAAACTAATGCGAGGCCAGTTTATCTTTACACCGAAAAATGATATAGTTATTAAACATCTTTTCGAGTCATTGATACTAACGCGACGAACCATATTATAAAACCGTATTTTTTAAGCTTCATATTAGAATTTTTCAGAATAAAATTCAGTCATCAGTTGCAAATACACATAGATGTGGTTCAGTTACGGTAAATTGCTTACAATAATCACATACAATCTCTGGACATATCATGGCATTATGCTTCTATCGAGAAGATGTTGACATCTGCTAAACCAATACTAAGTAAATCTCTGTAACATACTTCTTATACTTCAGATAAAAGTATAGCCAAGGTCTAAAGAGTTCTAATATCCGTAATTTTGTAGGCTTCTGAAGATGACTTTTTAATTTGTTGAAACCGGTGAGACGCAATAAAAGTGTATTTACATCTGACGACTGAATTTTATTCTGAAAAATATATACTGTAGCAGCTGAAAATTACAGCCGTGAATAAAATAATAAATATACTACCTAGGCAGGTAAAAAAAGCTTTTGCCATATATACGAGCTTAAAGCTCAAAATCTTCAAAGCCAGCCAACATATTTTCTTTAACAAACAGTGCCTTCTACGGAATCTCATTCCTAAATATGTGTCAGCATTCACGAAAATTCAGTAAAATTGTGCTCCTTCTGCAGTTATGAAGAAGTGTGTATCATTCTTGATTAATAACGAGATATGTGCACTACATAGTAAGAAGACTCTCTTAACTGCGAAGCTTATCTGTTACATTTAGAATATAGTAAATTATTATATGGTACACAATTTCACGTCATTTTAAAATTTATTCATCAGTAGTCAATTGCAGAGTGAGATCTGATCAGATAACACCACAGAAAACTCTTAGCCCCATAATATGTTCAAAAAGATTATTGTTTTAAAAAGAAACCAATTTATAATCGTCCTCATTTTCCTTCCTATGAGAGGGTTATTAACAAAATTATAATATCCTTTGACTCAGGAAAACTTAACATATTAAATAAACACCTGAAACAAAAAATTGAAACTCATCTAGATCAGACTACTGTTACTCAACGGATTATTGATGTGAAAATTTCCATGGATACTGTCAAGCTCGACAGATGTGAAAAAGTTAAGATAGGTTGCAAGGTTAGTGAGCTTATCATTAAAGAAGCAAATAACTGCAGTCATAGAAAGTAAAACAAAAATACTTCTCTTTTTACGCGAAGCGCATTAATAAGAACCACAAAGAAGAAAACGCTCCGCACATAAAATCAAATAAACGCAGTAGTTCTGTTATCGTTTATATAATGACTATGCAGATAAAACATGCATTAGAATTCTTTTATGACAACAACATTCATACTAATAGCAAGGACCCCACTACTAACTTCACTAAAGAGATTAAAGAAGCCTTTGATTCCCGTAAGTTTACTAAGCACGAATCCTAAGACAAGTTTACGTTCGAAAATTAAAATTCATAAATATAATTGCCCTATTAGTTCAATCGTTAATGGAACTGCTAGCCCTGGATATTTTTTGTCCAAGAATTTACTTGTTCTTCTCAAGAAAAATTATACATATACATCGCCGTTCTCTGCGAAAAATAGAAAAGAAATTATTAACTCTCTAAGAAATGACAAGTTTCCTCATTGCCATATACTCAACTCATTTGATACTTCAAATCTCTACACGACTATTCCTATAGATGAAACGATCCATCAGTGAAGACAATTTCACTAAGTACAAGAAACTGAAGGCAAATGAAATTAAAGAATGTATTAGGTTTTTGAGAATCACTCTAAAGTAGAGCTACTTCAGTTTCAATCTTGAGCTATATTAGCAAGATGTAGGCCTTGCTATAGGGAACTGCCTTGCTGGATTTCTATCTGCCATCTTCATTAAAAAATTTTAATACATATTTTTAATTCCCACCCCACTTTAGCCAATAGCATTTCTTTCTATAGACGACAAGTTGATGACACTAACATTGTGTTAAAAGGAGATGTGAAGGATGTCAAATTACTGAGTGAGTCACTGAACTACTTCCATCCTAAAATTAAATTTGCGTATTAAATACGAAATCAACAAAATAAATTGTGTTTTCTCTATACGAAACTCTGTTTAGTAGATGGTAAAGTTAACTTTGATATTTACAGGAAACCCACCACAACAGATAACATCATTCATGCCTGTTCTTGTCACTCATTTAAGCACAAACTGGCATTCTTTCACGCTATGATCGACGATATTATTTAAGTGCCACTAACCCTTTCTGTTATTGCTAAAGAACTCAGTAACTTAAAGTACACAGTGGTTAAAAACGGATATCAAGCAAAAATTGTACAAAAACCTTATAATAACAAAACCAACAATAACATGCTTTACTGTATACTGAATAAAAATTGCCTTACTATAATCGCATTTCTAGGTGATATTTCACATCCTATAGCTAATTTATTAAAACATATGGCATCACTGTGTCCTTTACCATCAATAATGCTACCAAGTTGCTCTTTGTACAAAATGAGAAACCTCCAATTGACAAATTTCTCATGTCTTGAGAATATAAAATACAGTATAATGTATGTCTGAATTTTTATACAGGGCAGACAAGGAGGGCATTTAAGACCCTCTTTCTTGGGCACTTTCTCAACAAAGACGCGAATTAATACAGGGTGTTCGAAAACTAGTGTCGAATACTTTGAAAGGTGGTAGTACTCACCGAAACAAGAAAAATGGTCCAATTAACATGGGTCCCGAAATTCATGCTTTCTGAGATTAGCTCAATAAACGTAGGCCCAGAAATGCATACTTTCTACGATAAACACGTGTTTACGGGAGGTGTTCAACGTAGCGTCCATTCATGACAATGCACCCCTGTGCCTTCTGGTTTAAGAAATGACGCACCCTCTGAAGTATACCTGGTTGTTGTTGTACCTGCTGGCAAGCACTGAAGACTCGACCCTGTAGTGTCCGCACATCGTTGATTAGGGTGGCGTAGATCAATTCCTTCACGTGTTCCCACAACCAAAAATCTAGGGGATTAAGGTCTGTGGAACGAGCAGGCCAAGGTGTGAGGCCCCCCAACAATCCAACGGCCCTGAAATATCTGCGTCAGATGAACGCTCACATTATGACGAAAATGTGCTGGTTCGCCACCATGCATAAACCACATATATATTCGTTGCTGCAATGACACAGCCTCCACCGAGGTAGAAAATACATTAATGAGAAAGTCCAGTCCCAGTTAACCTTCGTGGTAGCATGTATGACCCTATTAATCTATCGCCGAGTACTCCTACCCATACGTTGACTGAGAATCGGTGTTGATGTTCTCTTTCCCGAACTGCTTGGGGACTTACATCTGCCCATATATGCTGGTTAGGGAACTTCACAACACTATCTCTTGTGACCCCTGCCTCATCGATAAATAAAATCTTTGATGTGAACAGTGAATCTGTGGCCCACTTCTGCAACAGCCATCGACAGAACCACCGTCTGCCTTGGTGATCCTGTGGCCTTAGGGCCTGAACGCGCTGTAGATGATACGGGTACAGCAATTGTGCAATTGTACATGAAGTCCCCCCCCCCCCCCCCCAAGATAAGAGAGCGAGCGGCGCCTCCTGCTGACTGTCAGTCTTCCGACGTGCAGGGGTACCTGCGTCCCTCAGACGCTGGAAAAGTCTGCCGAACAGCTTATCAGAGGGCGAGTTGCGCTGTCGATATTTTTCAGCCTAGAGGGCACAAACTCGCAGGCTACGTCAATTTGCTAGACCACAGCAGAATATCATATCCGCCATTTCACTTGTCGAGTAGTAGACTTCGATTGCCAACAAGTGGTGCAAGAGAGAAAATATAGATGTACAACACTATCTGTACGTACAAACAGCGCAGTGAATCCGCTTTTGGAGGACGAAAAAACACCATGATACGTACCCAGGTTTGCCTGAGCTGTACAGCAAGGCATACAAACACGACGTAATCTAACGTAGCGTACAACACGACTCGAAACACACAACTGACTACAGATCATTTAATGGTAGGTAGAGTACTGTGAGTAAGACAGCATAATTCCCTGCCGACACATTTGACGGAGCGCCAATGCAACGACTACGCTAATATCCGAGACCAAGCGTTGCGAATTCCTTCCTATAAACACGCGTTTATCTCGGAAAGTATGCGTTACAGGACCCATGTTTATTGGACCTATTTTTTTTTGACGAGTACTACCACCACTCAAAGTATTTGACACTTTTCTTGAACACCTTGTATAAGTCAACTTTTGAAAAATATCTCAAAATAGAGAAACACACTCTTCCTTCTCTATGCTTGCTTAACAAGGAAATTTAGCATACAGTTGACAAGGGCTACAAAATGAACCTTTTAGAAGAATTTGAAATATATTAACATTCCAACCTAAATTAAAAGGCTTTGCATTAAAGCAGATATTACTTTGACTGTGTATCATCTCTTATAAATTGTGCCGGCCGCGGTGGTCTAGCGGTTCAGGCGCTCAGTCCGGAACCGCGCGACTGCTACGGTCGCAGGTTCGAATCCTGCCTCGGGCATGGATGTGTGTGATGTCCTTAGGTTAGTTAGGTTTAAGTAGTTCTAAGTTCTAGGGGACTGATGACCACAGATGTTAAGTCCCATAGTGCTCAGAACCATTTGAACCATTTTTTTCTTATAAATTGTGAAAATTAGCCTATTCCTTTTATACGCTGGAACTATGTGCAATGTTTTCTCGAAGGTATTATCTATGATATATTATATATACATATATATGATTCAGTTCCTGTAAACTGTTAATCTGTGCCTACATTGATCATATACGATATGTACCTTTCTGGACAGATCATGGCATTATGCTTCTACGAAGAAGACATTGACATAACATAAAACAATACTAACTAAGTTTTTATAATACCCTCCTTATAATTCACATAACTGTGTAGTCAAGGTCTAAAGATTTATAATATCCCGAATTCTGTAGGCTTCTGAAGATGACAAATTAATTTGTGGAAACCGGTAAGGTGTAATAAAAATATATCTGCAACTGACAACTGTTGCTGAAAATTAAGCCATGAATGAAATAATAAACTTTACACTAGAAGTTTGTACGTCATCCGACTAAATATGTTTTTGTCTGTTTCAGAGATACAACCACTTTATTTATGTAGTGCTTAATTTTCCTCAGTTTTGTTCTGTTGCTGTTCTATACCGGATCTTAATGTCCAGTAGCATCTATATCTGTATCTATACTCTGTGAACGAATGAATGTGAATAGCAGAGAATATATCTCGTCCCAAACATTAGGATTTCTTTCCAATCCTTTCTCGGATGAAGAGTGGTCTGAATGAAAAGTTATTTGGCACTGAATGTGTTTTCGTTAACCTAACTTTATCTTCACAGTTCACATAGGTCCGATATGCCAGGGTTTAAAGAACATTCGGAACTTTCGTCGTGAAATACGATTCTTGGGCTGTTGTGCGTAAGTTTTCTTGATATACAATGAAGGTAAAAAATGCCAACACCAAAAAGTAATTAATTTAGTGCAATGAAATTTCGGGAATACATTTGTTAAGGTAACATATTTAAGTGATTAACATTGTAAGATCACAGGTTAATGTAAGTGCGAGATAAACCACTGAAAATGTGAAATGTTGGTATATTAATCACCGGTGTAACTGCCTGAATGTTGAAGGCAAGCATGCAAAGGGGCGTGCATTGTGTAGAGCAAATGCCAGATGTCAGTTTGTGGGATGAGTTCCATGCCTGTGGCACTTGGTAGGTCAATACAGGGACGGTTAATGCTGTTTGTGGATGACGCTGGAGTTGTCGTCTGATGATGTTCCATATGTGTTCGATTGGAGACAGATCTGTTGCTTGAGCAGTCCAAGGTAACATGTCTACACTCCGTCAGGCATGTTGGGTTACACTGCTGTATTTGGGTGAGTGTTATCCTGCTGAAAAACACCCCTGGAATGTTGTTGATGAATGGCAACACAGCAGATCGAATCACCAGTCTGACATACAGATTTTCAGTCAGGGTGCGTAGTATAACCACAATATTGCCCCTGCTGTGATACAAAATCTCAATTGCGATTTTTTTTCGCCAGTGTAAGATCAGAATTTTATGTAGATGACTGATTCGTTAGGCGAAAATCAGAGATTGAAATTAATCTTTACGAATATAGGTTGCAGAGATGAAGATAATCACAGGATGCAGGATAGTCACAGTACAGGTGTTAGTGTTTGAGACAGGCGTGTAACATGAAACATGATAAGCCTACCACGCTACCCTGGGGCACGAATGGAATTATTTATGTCACTTTAGATGACTGCCCATCCATAGTAATGTCCTAAATTCCACCTGTCAAAATCTCTTAATTCGAATCCAAAACCTCTGTCTGCATCCCTTACAAACATATGTACCTTTATAGGCTACAGCGTGAAAGTGAATGGTATGAACATTTTTAATTTGTCCAATAATTATGTAAAACAAAATAGTATAAGCACAAATTACTTATGTATATATTTGAGGATACTGATGCTGCCTATCAAATATTAAAGACGATACTTATATGGCACGATAAATTCGTTTTTTCCCAGTTGTGATTAGACGGACCTAAAGTGATTATTATCAGCGTAATGCTACAACGCAACTGAGAGTGACGGGACACCAAAAGTTGAAGATGTTACTACAACTATGTCAAATGTTCCTTGTCAACGACTGCACCAAGTTCAACAAAATACATCTGAGGCTTCATAAGACGATACAACACATAAAATTCAACCAAACTCGCAAGAATAACAACTTAAATCCAAGTTACAAAAGTGTAAGGATTAATAATAGTTCTTCAGTGGTACAAATGCTGAAACTATGTGCAGAAAGGTGTTGGTTACTAAATGAAACTAGGAGGCAATTTTCGAAAAAATAATCACTGAACATTATACTCTATGACACTCAGAGTTCGCTAGCACATAGGAAATTTCACAATCCTCATGACGTTGATAGGAAAAGCTGAAGTATATACATACACAGTAGTGAAATATATGAAAACAAGCATAAACAGAAAAGAGTGAGACTAATAACAAAAATGACACAAGCATACAATTATCGTTGAAATGAGAAATCACTGGAACATCAAAATACTTTCACTTACATTTAGTAAACCTCACAGAGAGAGAACAACATGAAAAAGAAAACTGCTATCAGAAAAAGGATTGAAACTTTGCACCCACAACAGGTTCAGCAAACAATGCATAGAAATCATTGCACCTGAAAAACAAGAAAACAGTAATGAAATGAACATAGAACTGACAAAAGAATTAGTAAAAATAGAAATAAAGGGCATAATAAAACAAGCATGGCAGAAACATAACAAGAACAACCATACAGAAGCAGCCACTATGAAAGCATTGAACAAAAATTAATAACCAATAACGTTATAATAATTAAGGCAGGCAAGGGAAATGTAACAGTATTCATGAACAAAGAACAATACATCACAAAAATCAAGCAATACGTGAGTGCCTGCACTACATAAACATTGAACGCAGACGTGACCATAAGATTCAAGTTTCTTCTTTTTCTTGTGCCTTTGTCCAACATTTTCGCAGTCTCGGCATGGTTAGGGTCGGATGTGGTATGGTTAATTTAAGGGGTGGCCGGATGCCCTTCCTGTTGCTACCCCGTTACGCGGATGATGATGCTGATGATCGTGAAATGACGAGGACAACACAAACACCAGTCCCCGGGCAGAGAAAATCCCCAACCCGGTCGGGAATCGAACCCAGTGTGAGTTAACAAGCATTGCGCTCTCATTTAAATATATGGCCGACAGAGTCAGCCTACAGGAATTGTGAAACGAACCCTGTCGTCCAGGACGGCGTGCCACAAAGGGCGCAGATTGACCACGAGATGGGGGAACTCAAAGGCGTCTATTGTCTATTGAGGCCTCAGCGCTGTAGTGTGCAAGTGAGACAGACGAGAAACTACGTCATAGGGAAACCCAGTAGACGGCATTTGTGGCCGAGGAGACGTAGCAGTGTTGAATATAGAAGACCTAAGATCGGCCATAAAGGGAAACATTCATGAAAACTATTTAATTCTGTAGTAGTGCAGGGAATCAAGCCACAGTAATTTTAATTTGCCATCCTCCATTAATTTTCATGCTGATCCCAATAAAACTTGAATACTGATCATATCTATAATACTTTAGAATTTACTGTTAAAGTGAAATTCACAAGTTTTGCAACAAAGACCTGAATGCTAAAATCTGAACGCTTTAGTCGACCTTAACGATCGACATATCATATAGAAGCGCATCATTAAAATGACAAATATTGTAAATGCCAACTATATAACTTTATTTGCTTAAAAGATATAGTATATTTAAATTATCAGTATTTACAGGTGAGCATCAGATCACCATTTTTCCTCACAAAACACATTGAACGATGACAGCATGGCACCTTATTGAATCATTAGGTAATAGAATATTTGTTGTAAAGTTTAGTGCATAATAGTTACTTTTGTTCTTTATTTATTTACCAGAAAGCACATTGGTGCAACGTTACTGGCCGTGACATTCAAAGTTGAGAAGGAAATTATATTGGTTTTATGTAAAAGGATGTAACGTTTGTTATGTAAAGGATATTATTGTTACTTTATTTAGAACGTGAAAGTGGTCAAGCTTTGTTTACTGCAGCCAATCAGTCGTGTGAAGTTAGCACTCCTTTTTCGAGAAATATACATTTTTTTCACAGTTCTTGATAGATGTAGCATAGTTCTAGAGTTCTTTGTACAAAATTTCAATAGTTCTGCAGAATTTAGCGACCAAAACAACAATACTCGAAAAAATTTTCGTATCGAAAATGTTCTTTGGCAGTTTCCGCAGAATGTAAATAAGTACAAGAGTTCTGAGCACAGTTCTGAACAGAGCTCCAAGAGTTCTTTCGAAAATCCAAGTAACATTTTTTTGTGCAGCTAATAGTTTACGAGATAATTGCATTTTAATGAGAAAATCTTTTCACTTACTGTGAAGTTGGCACCCTTTTTTTCAGAAATATATATATTTTTCAGAGTTCTTGATAGATATGGCATAGTTCTAGAGTTCTTTGTACAAAATTTCAATAGTTCTGCAGAATTTAGCGACGAAAACAATATTCGAAAAAATTTTCGTATCGAAAACATTCTTCGTCAATTTTCGCAAATTGTAAATAAGTACAACAGTTCTGAGCACAGTTCTGAACAGAACTCCAAGAGTTCTATCGAAAACCCAAGTAACATTTTTTTGTGCAGCTAATAGTTTACGAGATAATTGCAATTTAAGGAGAAAATATTTTCACTTACTGTGAAGTTGGCACCCTTTTTATCACAAATGTATACTTTTTTCAGATTTCTTGATAGATATGCCATAGTTCTAGAGTTCTTTGTACAAAATTTCAATAGTTCTGCAGAATTTAGCGACGAAAACAATATTCGAAAAAATTTTCGTATCGAAAACATTCTTCGTCAATTTTCGCAAATTGTAAATAAGTACAACAGTTCTGAGCACAGTTCTGAACAGAACTCCAAGAGTTCTATCGAAAACCCAAGTAACATTTTTTTGTGCAGCTAACAGCTTACGAGATAATTGCAATTTAAGAAGAAAATCTTTTCACTTACTGTGAAGTTGGCACACTTTTTTTCAGAAATGTATATTTCTTTCACAGTTCTTGACAGTTATGCCATAGTTCTAGAGTTCTTTGTACAAAATTTGAATAGTTCTGCAGAATTTAACGAAGAAAACAACAATACTCAAAAAAATTCGAATAGCAAACATTCGTTATTAATTTTCGCAAAAAGTAATTTCGGACAACAGTTCTGAGGGCAGTTCTGAACTGAACCCCAATAGTTCTATCGAATATCCTAATTTCAATTTTTTGTGCAGCTAACATGTTACGAGATAATTGAAATTTAAGGAGGGAACCTCTTCATATACTGTGAAGTTAGAATCCTTTTCTTCAGAAACATATATTTTTTCAGAGTTCTTAATGGAAATGTCATAGTTCTAGAGTTATTTGTACAAAATTTGAATAGTCCTGCAGAATTTAGCGAGAAAAACAACAATACTCGAAAAATTTTTCTTATCGAATACATTCTTTGTCAATTTTCGCAAAAAGTAAATTCGTACAACAGTTCTGAACAGAACACCAAGAGCTCTATCGAAAATCCTAATAATATCTTTTTGTGGCGATGATAGTTTATACGGTAACTGCTTTGATGTTAGACCCACTTTCTCCACAGAAAAAGTAAATTCGTTCAACAGTTTTGATGAACAGTTCTGATTAACACCTCAAGACTTCTATCGATAATCATAATAACATTTTTTGTGGTTACTATAGTTTGTATGGTAATTGATTAATTGTGGGGCACTCTTACTAAAAAAAAAAAATTATGTCTGTTCGTATGCTCTGATGCCAGCTCTGGATAGCATTATAAGAGTTCTATCGAAAATACTAGTAACATATTCTGTGCAGGTAATTGTTTACGTAGTAACTGCCTTTATTAAGGAATGCTTATGAGCATTTCCCGTGAAGTTTGAACCCCTTTTACGATAAATATAATTTTTTTTCACAGTTCTTGATACATATGCAATACTTCTAGATTTCCCTGCTCAAAACACGAATGTTCTACAGAATTTCGGGAAGAAAACAATAACTCGGCAAAATTTTGGTATGGTAAAAAATTATTTGTCAGTTTGGAAAAAATAAATTTGTATAACAGTTCTGTTGGCAGTTCTGGATAGCACTGGAAGAGTTGCATTGAAAATGATAAGAACATTTTTGTGGCGATAATAGTTTATACACTCCTGGAAATTGAAATAAGAACACCGTGAATTCATTGTCCCAGGAAGGGGAAACTTTATTGACACATTCCTGGGGTCAGATACATCACATGATCACACTGACAGAACCACAGGCACATAGACACAGGCAACAGAGCATGCACAATGTCGGCACTAGTACAGTGTATATCCACCTTTCGCAGCAATGCAGGCTGCTATTCTCCCATGGAGACGATCGTAGAGATGCTGGACGTAGTCCTGTGGAACGGCTTGCCATGCCATTTCCACCTGGCGCCTCAGTTGGACCAGTGTTCGTGCTGGACGTGCAGACCGCGTAAGACGACGCTTCATCCAGTCCCAAACATGCTCAATGGGGGACAGATCCTGAGATCTTGCTGGCCAGGGTAGTTGACTTACACCTTCTAGAGCACGTTGGGTGGCACGGGATACATGCGGACGTGCATTGTCCTGTTGGAACAGCAAGTTCCCTTGCCGGTCTAGGAATGGTAGAACGATGGGTTCGATGACGGTTTGGATGTACCGTGCACTATTCAGTGTCCCCTCGACGATCACCAGTGGTGTAGGCCAGTGTAGGAGATCGCTCCCAACACCATGATGCCGGGTGTTGGCCCTGTGTGCCTCGGTCGTATGCAGTCCTGATTGTGGCGCTCACCTGCACGGCGCCAAACACGCATACGACCATCATTGGCACCAAGGCAGAAGTGACTCTCATCGCTGAAGACGACACGTCTCCATTCGTCCCTCCATTCACGCCTGTCGCGACACCACTGGAGGCGGGCTGCACCATGTTGGGGCGTGAGCGGAAGACGGCCTAACGGTGTGCGGGACCGTAGCCCAGCTTCATGGAGACGGTTGCGAATGGTCCTCGCCGATACCCCAGGAGCAACAGTGTCCCTAATTTGCTGGGAAGTGGCGGTGCGGTCCCCTACGGCACTGCGTAGGATCCTACGGTCTTGGCGTGCATCCGTGCGTCGCTGCGGTCCGGTCCCAGGTCGACGGGCACGTGCACCTTCCGCCGACCACTGGCGACAACATCGATGTACTGTGGAGACCTCACGCCCCACGTGTTGAGCAATTCGGCGGTACGTCCACCCGGCCTCCCGCATGCCCACTATACGCCCTCGCTCAAAGTCCGTCAACTGCACATACGGTTCACGTCCACGCTGTCGCAGCATGCTACCAGTGTTAAAGACTGCGATGGAGCTCCGTATGCCACGGCAAACTGGCTGACACTGACTGCGGCGGTGCACAAATGCTGCGCAGCTAGCGCCATTCGACGGCCAACACCGCGGTTCCTGGTGTGTCCGCTGTGCCGTGCGTGTGATCATTGCTTGTACAGCCCTCTCGCAGTGTCCGGAGCAAGTATGGTGGGTCTGACACACCGGTGTCAATGTGTTCTTTTTTCCATTTCCAGGAGTGTACAATATTTGTTTTAATCTGATACTCACTTTATCTAATATAGCAAAATTCGTAGAATAGTTCTGATGACAGTTCTGAATATCACCCACAGAGTTCTACCAAAAACTACACTCCTGGAAATGAAAAAAAGAACACATTGACACCGGTGTGTCAGACCCACCATACTTGCTCCGGACACTGCGAGAGGGCTGTACAAGCAATGATCACACGCACGGCACAGCGGACACACCAGGAACCGCGGTGTTGGCCGTCGAATGGCGCTAGCTGCGCAGCATTTGTGCACCGCCGCCGTCAGTGTCAGCCAGTTTGCCGTGGCATACGGAGCTCCATCGCAGTCTTTAACACTGGTAGCATGCC
Source organism: Schistocerca americana (assembly GCF_021461395.2). Taxonomy (NCBI): domain Eukaryota; kingdom Metazoa; phylum Arthropoda; class Insecta; order Orthoptera; family Acrididae; genus Schistocerca; species Schistocerca americana. Next base: position 724,335,793 of record NC_060130.1, read on the forward strand.
GCGACAGCGTGGACGTGAACCGTATGTGCAGTTGACGGACTTTGAGCGAGGGCGTATAGTGGGCATGCGGGAGGCCGGGTGGACGTACCGCCGAATTGCTCAACGCGTGGGGCGTGAGGTCTCCACAGTACATCGATGTTGTCGCCAGTGGTCGGCGGAAGGTGCACGTGCCCGTCGACCTGGGACCAGACCGCAGCGACGCACGGATGCACGCCAAGACCGTAGGATCCTACGCAGTGCCGTAGGGGACCGCACCGCCACTTCCCAGCAAATTAGGGACACTGTTGCTCCTGGGGTATCGGCGAGGACCATTCGCAACCGTCTCCATGAAGCTGGGCTACGGTCCCGCGCACCGTTAGGCCGTCTTCCGCTCACGCCCCAACATCGTGCAGCCCGCCTCCTGTGGTGTCGCGACAGGCGTGAATGGAGGGACGAATGGAGACGTGTCGTCTTCAGCGATGAGAGTCGCTTCTGCCTTGGTGCCAATGATGGTCGTATGCGTGTTTGGCGCCGTGCAGGTGAGCGCCACAATCAGGACTGCATACGACCGAGGCACACAGGGCCAACATCCGGCATCATGGTGTTGGGAGCGATCTCCTACACTGGCCGTACACCACTGGTGATCGTCGAGGGGACACTGAATAGTGCACGGTACATCCAAACCGTCATCGAACCCATCGTTCTACCATTCCTAGACCGGCAAGGGAACGTGCTGTTCCAACAGGACAATGCACGTCCGCATGTATCCCGTGCCACCCAACGTGCTCTAGAAGGTGTAAGTCAACTACCCTGGCCAGCAAGATCTCCGGATCTGTCCCCCATTGAGCATGTTTGGGACTGGATGAAGCGTCGTCTCACGCGGTCTGCACGTCCAGCACGAACGCTGGTCCAACTGAGGCGCCAGGTGGAAATGGCATGGCAAGCCGTTCCACAGGACTACATCCAGCATCTCTACGATCGTCTCCATGGGAGAATAGCAGCCTGCATTGCTGCGAAAGGTGGATATACACTGTACTAGTGCCGACATTGTGCATGCTCTGTTGCCTGTGTCTATGTGCCTGTGGTTCTGTCAGTGTGATCATGTGATGTATCTGACCCCAGGAATGTGTCAATAAAGTTTCCCCTTCCTGGGACAATGAATTTACGGTGTTCTTATTTCAATTTCCAGGAGTGTATAATAACATTATTTGTGACGATGACATTATATGAGATAATTAATGTGGGACTCACTTTTGTCATGTAAAAGTAATAAATTCGTACAAAAGATCTGATGGCATTTCTTAATACGACCCTAAGAGTTCTACCGACAACTGTAATAACATTTTTTGTGGGGATAACAGTTAATGAGATAATAGCATTTTCGAGAGACCCACTTGGTCTACATTATAATAAATTGGCACAACCCTTTTGCTGCAGTTCTGGATAGCACCGAAAGAGTTCTTTTAAAAGCCCTCATAACATTTTTATGGTGCCAGTAGATTATAAAACAGATTGTGTGTTCACTCTGCAGTGGGTGTGCGCCGATGTGAAACTTACTGGCAGATAAAAACTGTGTGCCGGACCGGGTCTCTAACCCCAGACTGTGACGAAAGAATATCGTCACAATATCCTTTCGGCCAAGAGTGCTTCTGCAATTTTCGTAGGACAACTTCTACGAAATTGGGAACGCAGGAGATGAGGTATTGCTGGAAGTACAGCTATGAGGACGATCGTAAATTCTCACTTTTATTTTGGAAAACCGAAAATCGAAAACCCGGATGTATATTCTACTAAATACAAAAAGTCTAAATGTTCAGCACTATACAAATGCCAGTACACCTTCTTAAGACTGACTGTAGTAACTGTAGGTGGAAGCGTGGGATGTGCACGCTTAGATGATTCAAGGAGAGAAGGCTCGTCAGTGCAAAACAAACAGATGGCTGAGAGAGCAGATACATTCACACGCGCCATTAACCAGATGGTGTCACACCTGTCGAGAATCGCACCAGAGGTACAATGAGCTGTGGTGGAGTGCTGTTGTCGTGGTTGCTATGCAACTTACTTGTTGGGCATCAATACACCGTTATATTAATGTACAATACTTGAGAAACAATGTCATTCACACACTCCGAGTTCCTTATCACTCAGTACTAGACTAAATTACCAGCCTAGTGATAAGCAGCCTATGTACCTCACCGACTACACATCTTCGTGTTATAAGAAAAGAAGAGAAAAATACCAAGGGACACAAAATACGAATCTGGATAAACCGGAAATCCGGATTACTGAGGACCAAATAAACGAGGCTTTTATTTACAAATTTCGAACTTGTTATTAACTTTAATACTGTATCCCCTCAACATTATAACACCTCTATCAGTCATGTGTTGAATTAGGATTTAAACATACTACTTAGTTCGTTTGTACGATATATTCAGTAAATATACTTACATTTCTATACATTGTAAAGACTTTTAACTCTCGCTGTAGTGTAACTCATCAAACTTCCACACTTCCTTTCTAACTAGAACAAATGTTTGCAACAATATTAACGACAGCAATTTCAAATTTATTCGTTACACACAGCACATGTTTTTATGTATTCTAGCGGCTGGTGATGTTGCCACGTAACTTTCATCCATGAGGGTCCTGGGCATATTTTTAGCTGTTAGTGGGTCCTGGATGTCATGAGAGCTCAAAACAATTACTGTTTTACGTAATAAAATTCATCTGGTTCTTCCTGATTCTAAAAATATACACTTCATGTGTGCCTTTCAATGTTGTATGATTCAGTATCGACGCTAATGCTCTCTTGATGAGATATGAGCCGATTGCTCGTTTTTATCCACTGCGCCCTTTCGAATTTCATTTCAGCGATTAATTTATTTGTTTATCAACGTAGTAAGTAGTACAAAGCTAATCCAGAATGTAAACTGCACTTAAATTCTGTTTGAACTGTTTAATAGTCAGTGTCCGGTGTCTGAACGTCAAATTTCAGATTAATACACTGCGCCTGGTTGCGTTATTTTATAGGAATTTTATTATTGTAAGTGGGAAGTACTAGATAATGTTGAAGAAATCCAAAGCATATTGTTCGAAGAGCATAATATTATTCAAAATTTACCTGTACCAATAGGTGCAGCCAAAGCAGCATTTGTGATGCTGTAATTACCTCATAGATAACGATATTTGTCTATTGTAGTTTTGTATTCCAATCAGAATTTTGAGAGCATCAAAGCCTCATTTCAGCGTGAGAGAGGGGTAAAATCAATAGATGATATTGAATTGAAAGCCTTCATCAGTCTCTTGTTTTTAATTGTTGTTAACAAAAGTAACAGATAAAGCCTGGAAGATCTGTGTGGAACTGATGGTGATGGCATTGAAAAATTTCACCTTCCAAATGAACATAAAACGATTCAAATTTATTCTGGAGAGCCTTAGATTTTACAGTCGCGCTATTCGTGATGAAAGGAGACAATTAGACAAGCTAACAGCTATTCGGGAAATATTTACTGTGTTTGTACGCAACTACCACAAATCTTACATCCTTGGAGAAAATGTTACAATAGACAAGAAGCTGGAAGGATTCTGTGGAAGGTACAGTTTTTGCCAATATGTATCAATCAAAACAAACGAGTATGGATTCTTAAGTGTGGATTCTTAAGTATTTTACCTGTACAATTTGGAAATATACGCTGTGTTGCAACCAGAAGGATTTACCAACTGAGCAATAAACATTTTGATGTTGTTCTGTGACTGTGTAAACCTATATATCAGTCAGGTCGAAATGTGAAAGCGGACAACTGGTTTACTAGTACTGGAATGATAATAGAGCTATGAAGGGAGAATTTTTCTTTTGTTGGCATGATGAAGAAAGACAAACGTGGAGATTTCTCTAGAGTTTTTTATCAGTAAAAGAAGGGCTGCCCACATTTCCTTTTTTGGCTTCCACAAGACTGAACTCTAGTTTCCTCCGTACCTAAAAAGGGGAAGTGAGTGATCCAGGCATCACGTTTGCATGAATATAATTCGATAGATGCTGACATTGTAGATAAACGGAAGCCATCCACCGTGAATTTTAAAATAGCGTTAAGTGTGGTATTTTCACAGCGGATAAGCCGAATGCTTTGTACAACGCTGCAAGAAATGTGCGCCGCTGGTCAATGGTTGTATTTTTGTAATGATCAGTACAGTTGGAATCTATGCACAAGTGATTTATTGTGGCAACAGTAAGAACTGTATCAGAAGGAAAGGGTTCCTGAATCAGCTTTGTTATACAATGTTGTTTTCTTCGCTAAATTCTGCATAACTATTGAAATTTTGTACAAAGAACTCTATAACTATGACTTACTATCAAGAACTCTGAAAATATATACATATTTCTGAAAAGAAGGGTGGCAGCTTCGCAGTAGGAGCTCTTATGGGGTTCTTAATTAAGTTGCAATTACCTCTTAAACTATTACCTGCACTAAAAAATTCTACTAGGAATTTCGATAGAACTCTTCACGTGATGTCCAGAACTGACATCAGAACTGTTGTACGAATATATTTATGTTTTCTGTAGAGAAAGTGTGTCCCACGTTAAATCAATTTATCACAATCTATTATCGTCATAGAAAAATGTCATTAGGATTTTCGATAGAGCTCTTGGGGTTATGTTCGGAACTGTCCTCAGAACTGTTGTACAAGTTTAATTTTTGCGAAAATTGACCAAAAATGTTTTCGATAGAAAATTTTTTTCGAGTATTGTTGTTTTCTTCCTAAATTCTGCAGAACTATTGAAATTTTGTACAAAGAACTCTAGAACTATGGCATACCTGTCAAGAACTGTGAAAGAAATATACATTTCTGAAAAAAAGGGTGCCAACTTCACAGTAAGTGAAAAGATTTTCTTCTTAAATTGCAATTATCTCGTAAACTATTAGCTGCACAAAAAAATGTTACTTGGGTTTTCGATAGAACTCTTGGAGTTCTGTTCAGAACTGTGCTCAGAACTGTTGTACTTATTTACGATTTGCGAAAATTGACGAAGAATGTTTTCGATACGAAAATTTTTTCGAATATTGTTTTCGTCGCTAAATTCTGCAGAACTATTGAAATTTTGTACAAAGAACTCTAGAACTATGGCATATCTATCAAGAAATCTGAAAAAAGTATACATTTGTAAAAAAAAAGGGTGCCAACTTCACAGTAAGTGAAAAGATTTTCTCTTAAATTGCAATTATCTCGTAAACTATTAGCTGCACAAAAAAATGTTACTTGGATTTTCGAAAGAACTCTTGGAGCTCTGTTCAGAACTGTGCTCAGAACTCTTGTACTTATTTACATTTTGTGGAAATTGTCAGAGAATGTTTTCGATACGAAAATTTTTTCGAGTATTGTTGTTTTCTTCGTTACATTTTGCAGAACTATTGAAATTTTGTGGAAAGAACTCTAGAACTATGGCACATCTAACAAGAACTGTGAAAAAAATGTATATTTCTCGAAAAAGGGGTGCTAATTTCACACGACTGAACTGCGCTAGTCAGTTGAGCGAAGATCTCCGGCGACCGGGAAACGCGGTCGGAGACAAGCAGAGGGCAGTTCTAGTCTAGACACCAAAGAGTACAGTTCGGATGGAGACACCAAAGGGCACAGTTCAGATGCAGACGCGAAAGCAGACAGTCGCTCTTTAGGCAGCTAGGAAGTGAAACGACTTAATGATCGAAGCAGACTTAGAAAATTTCACGTTGTGTGGTATCGCGATACTTCGTCTCCGAGCGGTGAGCAGCCGCGTGCCTGGTGTGAACTCTAAATTTTCGCATAGAGAACATGTGTTTCGCGATGAGATTGTGAATGATCGAACTGTGTCAAATGGATATACGTTCGAGTGTAACAGTAACTCTAAATACGACCACTTTCGCTATTCGTTTGCTTTCTGAATAAACATTATTCTAACCAAATCGCAACTGTGTGGCCTACATCATTTATAGGTCGTTAATTTAGCTCCCGATATTATTATTACTGTTATTACATGTTATATTAACTTTGTATTTCTCAAACTTGCCATCAGCCAGAAAATTTAACCAAAGGGTCGCAAGTGTCTAATTTAGGGCTTGTAATGGGACACGTGCGATTCAACCCCTTGAATAGATTGAGTCAAGATATTTCGATGAAGAGGAACCGCATATCAGCCCGAACATCTTTGAGATGTTAGCTCGCACTGGGATCCCGTGATCCGGAGGCAGCAACGCTAGCCACTAGACCACGAGCTGCGGACGACCACAAGATTCAAGCAAATGTGAAAAAGACACTGTAAGGGATCCGTAGGCCCTTACTATAAGTTTTGCGACAGCACAGGTCGACAGGACAAACAATCGATAGTGTGCGTCGGGTGGCGAGAGCGAGAGCGAGTGTTGAGTCAGTGTGTGTGTGTGTGTGTGTGTGTGGTACGCGCTGCGGGCCGAGCCGGGTGGAGGTCTGTTGCTGGAATGCAAGACCGTACCGACAAAGGGAGTGGCCATCGCCGTGGTTTAACCCCTTTGTGTTAGGAATATTCGGGAAAGTGAAAAAGTGTAATTGCTAGTGTGATTCAGTGATATTTTTGTGCCGATATTTGTAATTACGCGTCTACCGCGCCGGCATCATTTGGATTGCAGTGTTGGATTATAGTGTTGGATTACAATGATTGAAATTGCGTGTGACGATAATGAATAACGAAAGGACCTGTGCTGAGATTAGCCGTTATTAATTCTGTACGACGAAGGCAGTGGCTGTCTCCTTACCTTGTGTTTTTGTGAGAATATAGGTCGTTGATTAATGAAGCTGTGTTGTTGTTCTTCCTGCCACCAGACATTTCATTATTACAGCATTCGAGAAGGACAAAATGGAATGTAACAACTCCGTAGCAGTCCAATCCGATTGCCAGCCCCATTAGGTACACGGTCACATTAGTTATTATCTATTTGGGCTGCTATCAGATCCCGATCGAGCGGGATAAGTCAGTAAAATAAACCGGAGTGTTACAACACTTAAAATCATTCAGTATCTACTCAGTGAATAACGGAAGAACTATACACCACAGAACAGCCCACAAGCACCAACACTCTACAGATAACCAAAAATACGTAAACGCAGATTAGAAATTAATATAACAGTGAAACACACAGGAGACCTATCAGAACACACATAGAATACACAGGTTCTACACTCACTGTCATTGATTTAATTTGCTATAGCAAAATATGTACACTTCCATCCTTATCAAGGAACCAACAGAAACCATAGAGCAAAAACTTACGTACTACAATAAACTTACCATAGACGCAAATAACAGGAATAACAAGTACACCGAAACTGATCGCTCAACAAACGTACTTCCAGTCTGAGGATGAATATTGTCTGCAAAGCGATGGACTGGCCGTAGGATCGCCAATATCAGGAACCTTAGCCAACATATTGTCAGTCATTCAGAAAACCAAATATCTGAAAAGACAGCCACTGACAAAATATTTGATATCATATACTGACATTGATAAAAGGATGATATTACTTTTCTAGTAGATGAACTCCACTAAGAAGCCAACAAAGCACATCAGAACATAAAGTAAAATGGCAAATATTCTTTCAATATTTATAGAAAATAAGTGATATGGGTCTATGATTAAACGGATTACTTCTGTTTTCTTCCTTGTTTATTGCTGTGAGCAGCTTTCCAGTCTTTAGGTACGAATCTTTCGTCCAGCGAGCAGTTGCTTATGACTGCGACGTATAGATCAGTAGTATCAGCATCGCTGAAATGAACATGATTCGTATGCTATCTGGACTGGAAGACTTGCCTTTAGTAACTGACTTAAGTTGCTTAAGTACACCGGGGATATCTACTTCTAACTTCCTCATGTTCGCAGCAGTCCTTGGCTCTGAGCACTATGGGACTTAACATCTGAGGTCATCAGTCCCCTAAAACTTAGAACTACTTAAACCTAACTAACCTAAGGACATCACACACATCCATGCCCGAAGCAGGATTCGAACCTGAGACCGTAGCGGTCGCGCGGTTCCAGACTGACGCGCCTAGAACCGCTCGGCCACACCGGTCGGCCAGCAGTCCTTGATTTTAATTCTGAAATACGGGTATGTACTTCGTTTTCTTTGGCGAAGGAATTTCGGAAAACAGTACTAAGCAACTCCGCTTTAGTGCCATTGTCATCGGTAACATTACCATTGCTTTTGTGCAATAAGGAAAATGATTGTCTCTTGCCGCTGGGTCTCGCGATCGCGTTCTCGCTTCCCGAGCACGGCATCCCGGGTTCGATTCCTACCGGGGTCAGGGATTTTCGCCTGCCTCGAGATGACTGGGTGTTTGTGTTGTCCTCATCATTTCACCATCATTCATGAAAGTGGCGAGTTTGGATTGAGCAAAGGTTGGGACATTGTACGGGCGCTGATAACCGCGCAGTTGAGCTCCCCACAAACCAAACATCATCGTCATCATCGTATTACCGCTAGTGTACCTTACATAGGACCAGTCTCTTCAGATGTTCAGACAGATTTCGAGACAAAATTTTGCTGCTGAAATTATTAAAAACGTGTCACACCGAAATCAGCGCTGAAGTTCAGGCTTCTGTAAAACATCGCCTATCACGGAGATTTTGTTTTCTCTTACAATCAGCACGCTTTTTTCGTCGCTTCTGACCTGTTTTGTGCCCCTGGTAGCTGAGTGGTCAGCGCGACGGAGTGTCATACCTAGTGGCTCGGGTTCGATTCCCGGCTGGGTCGGAGATTTTCTCCGCTCAGGGACGGGGTGTTGTGTTGTCCTTATCATCCTCATTTCCTCCCCTTCGACACGCAAGTCGCCGAGGTGGCGTCAACTAGAAAGACTTGCGCCAGGCGAACGGTCTTCCCGACGGGGGCCCCAAATAGTTCAAATGGCTCTGAGCGCTGTGGGCCTTAACATCTGAGGTCATCAGTCCCCTAGAACTTAGAACTACTTAAACCTAACTAACCTAAGGACATAACACACATACATGCCCGAGGCAGGATTCGAACCTGCGACCATAGCGGTCGCGCGGTTCCAGACGGGAGGCCCTAGCCACACGGCATTTTTACGTGTTTTGTATACCATGGGGGATCGTTCCTGTCACTTTTTAAATTTATTTGTTATAAATCTCTTAACTGCCGTCGATACAGGTACGTTTTCTTTGGATTTAAGCCACATCTGGATCATGCATACTCAGTTAATTTGGATGGAATGTAGACTGCATCTTAGGAAGGCGAAATTTTATCTTCTTTTCTAAACAGATATCATCATCATCATCATCATCATCAGCCAATTCGATCACTTGTTGATGTGGCCTCTTTTAGTCGGCGTGCAACATAGGATCTGCATTTACATCTACATCTAAATTCTACGGACCACTCTGAAGTGCATGGAAGGGAGTACATTCCACTGTACCAGGTATTAGGGTTTTCTTCCCTTTCCATACACATGTGGATCGCGGAAAAAATGATCGTTTAAATGCCTCCATGTGTGTCGTAATTAATCTAATCTTTTCCTCACGATCCATACGGAAGTAAGATGTGGGGAGTTGTAGTGTATTACTAGAGTCATCATTTAAAGCTCCTTCTTGGAACATCTTAAGTAGGCTTTCTTGGGATATTTTACGCCTATCTGCAAGAGTCTGTCAGTTCAGTTTCTTCAGCATCTCTATAACACTCTCCCCCGGATCAGACGAACCTGTGACATCTTCTGCTGCCCACGTCTGTATACGTTCAATATCCCCTGTTAGTCCTATTTGGTATGAGTCCCACATACTTGATAAATATTCTAGGATGGATCACATGAGCGATTTTGTAGCCAAACTCTTTGTAACTTGAATGTGTTTTCCTAGTACTCTAACACTAACACGAAATCTGCTACCTGCTTTATTCACAACTGAGCCTATGTGATCATCCTATTTCATGTCCCTGCCAAGTGTTACACCCAGGTATTTGTATGAATTTACCAATTCCAACTGTGAGTCGTTAATGCTGTAGTCACAATTTTACATTTCTGAACATTTAAAGCAAGTTGCGAGGCTTTACACCACTTTGAAATCCTATCAAGATCTGACTGAATGTTTCTGCAGTTTGTTTTAGACAGTTATAACTGAGTGCACCACTTAAAAAAAAGTCTGATCTTACAGTTAATGTTTTCCGCAAGGTCATTAACATACAATGCGAACAGAAAAAGTCACAACACGCTTCCCTAGGGCACACCCGAGGTTACTTCTGCATCTGTCGATGACTCTCTATCCAAGATAACTTACTGCTTTCTCCCTACCAATAAATCCTCAGCCCTGTTTCTCTTGATACCACATAAGATCTTACTTTCGATAAGAAGCATAGGTGTGGTACTGAATCAAATGCTTTCCGGAAATCAATAAATACTACATCCACCTGACTACCTTCATCGAAAGTTTTCAGTATATCAGTGAGAAAAGTGCGAGTTGGGTTTCACATGATCGGTGTTTTCGGAATCTATGCTGATTGGTATGATTCGAAACATTTCATTATGTTTGAGCGCAGAATATGTTCTAAAATTCTACGACAAATCGATGTGAAGGTTATTGGACGGTAGTTTTGTGGATCACTTATACCAGACGTCTTGTAAACGGGTGTGGCCTGTACTTTCTTCCAACTACTAGGCATGATTTTTTGTTCGAGGGATCTGTGACAGATTACAGTTAAAAGAGAGGCTAACTCAACCTCAAATCGGCCATACAATATGACTGGGATTCCATCGGCCCCTGGAGCTTAGTTTACTTTTAACAATTGTAGCCCTTTCTCAGCGCCATTGTCACTAATATCTACTTCTCTCACCTTTTCAATGGTTGTTGTTTTTGTGGTCTTCAGTCCAAAGATTGATTTGATGCAGCTCTCCATGCTACTCTATCCTGTGCAAGCCTCTTCATCTCCGCGTAATTACTGTTGCCTACATCCTTCTGAATCTATTTACTGTATTCATCTCTTGGTCTCTCTCTAGGATTTTTACCCCCCGCCCCTTCCCCACGCCCCTCTCTACTACTAAAGTGGTGATCCCTTGATGCCTCATAATACGTCCTACCAACCGATCTCTTCTTCTTGTCAGGTTGTACCACAAATTTCTCTTCTCCCCAGTTCTCTTCGGTACCTCCTCATTAATTACGTGATCTACCCATCAAATCTTCAGCATTCTTTTGTAGCTCAATATTTCAAAAGCTTCTATTCTCTTCTTGTCTAAACTGTTTATCGTTCACGTTTCACTTCTATACATGGCTACACTCCACACAGATACTTTCAGAAAAGGCTTCCTGACACTTAAATCTGTACTCGATGTTAACAAATTTCTCTTCTTCAGAAACACTTTTCTTGACATTGCCAGTCTACATTTTATCTCCTCTCTACTTCGGATATCATCAGTTACTTCACTGCCCAAATAGCAGAACTCATCTACTACTTTGTGTCTCATTTCCTAAATAATTCCCTCAACATCACATGATTTAATTCGACTACTTCCCATTATCCTTGTTTTACTTTCGTTGATGTTCATCTTATATCCTCCTTTCAAGACACTATTCATTCCGTTCAACTGCTCTTCCAAGTCCTTTACTGTCTCTGACTGTACTACAATGTCATCGGCAAACCTGATTTTTTTTATTTCTTCTCCATGGACTTTAATCCCTACTCCAAATTTTTCCTTTGTTTCTTTTACTGCTTGCTCAATATACAGATTGAATAACGTCGGAGATAGGCTACAATCCTGTCTCCCTCCCTTCCAACGACTGCTTCTCTTTTGTGCCCCAAGACTCTTACAACTGCCATCTAATTCCTGCACAAATTGTAAATAGTCCTTCGCTCCCTGTATTTTGTCCGGCCGCTGTGGCCGAGCGGTTCTAGGCGCTTCAGTCCGGAACCGTGCTGCTGTTACTGTCGCAGGTTCGAATCCTGCTTCGGGCATGGATGTGTGTGATGTCCTTAGGTTGGTTAGGTTTAAGTAGTTCTAAGTTCTAGGGGACTGATGACCTCAGATGTTAAGTCCCATAGTGATTAGAGCCCCCCCCCCCCCTCCCTGTATTTTATCCCTGCCACCGTTAAAATTTGAAAGAGAGTATTCCAATCAGCATTGTCAAAAGCTTTCTCTAAGTCTACAAATACTACAAATGTAGGTTTGCCTTTCCTTAACATATCTTCTATGAGAAGTCGTAGGGTCATTATTGCCGCACGTTTTCCTACATTTCTCCGGAATCAAAACTGATTTTCCCCGAGGTTGACTTCTACCAGTTTTTCCATTCTTCTGTAAAGGATTCTTGTTAGTATTTAGTAACCGTAGCTTATTAAACTGATACTTCGGTAATTTTCGCACCTATTAGCTCCTGGTTTCTTTGGATTTGGAATTATTATATTCTTCCCGAAGTCTGAGAGTATTTAGCCTGCTTCATACATCTTGCTCACCAGATGGAAGAATTTTGTCATGCCTGGCTCTCCCAAGGCTATCAGTAGCTCTAACGTAATGTTGTATATTCCAGGGGCCTTGATTCGACCTAAGTCTTTCAGTGCTTTGTCAAATTCTTCACGCAGTGTCATATCTCCCATCTCATCTTCATCTACGTCCTCTTCCATTTCCATAATATTGCCCTCTAGCATATCTCCCTTGTATGAACCCTCTATTTTCCCCTTCCACCTTACTGCTTTCCCTTCCTTGCTTAGGACCGGTTTTCCATCTGAGCTCTTGATATTCATACAGGTGGTTCTCTTTTCTCCAAAGGTCTCTTCAATTTTCCTGTATTTGGCATCCATCTTACCGCTAGTGATATATGCTACTACATCCTTACATACGTCCTCTAGCCATTCCTGTTTAGCCATTTTGCACTTCCTGTCGATCTCTTTTTTTAGATGTTTGTATTCCCTTTCGCCTGTTTCAGTTACTGCATTTTTTATATTTTCTCCTATCATCAGTTGAATTCAATATTTCTTGGGTACCCAAGGGTTCCTACTAGACCTTGTCTTTTCACGTATTTGATCTTCTGCTGCCTTCAATATTTCATGTCGTATAGCTACTCATTCTTCTCCTACTGCATTCCTTTCCCCTGTTCTTGTCAGTAGTTCCCGAATGCTCCGTCTGAAACTCTCTACAACCTCTGGTTCTTTCAGTTTATCCGAGTCCCAACGCCTTAGATTCCTGCCATTTTGAGGTTTCTTTAGTTTTAATCTATAGTTCATAATCAATAAATTGTGTTCAGAGTCCACATCTGCCACTGGAAATGTTTTACAGTTTGAAACTTGGTTCCGAAATCTCTGTCTTACCATTATATAATCAGTCTGAAACCTCCCGCTATCTTCAGGTCTCCTCCATGTATACAACCTTCTTTCATGATTCTTAAACCAATATTTAGCTATGATTAAATTGTGCCCTTTGCAGAATTTACAAGGCGGCTTCCTCTTTCATTCCTTTCCCCCAGTCCATATTCACCTACTACTTTTCCTTCCCTTCCTTCAGTGGTACTGGAATTAAACCGGGGCAGTTTTCTTTAGTATCCTTTGCACAGAATCACTTGAAAACGGAGTTAAGCATTTCTGCTTTTGCTTTGCTGCTCTCAATTTCACTTCCTGACTCATTCGCGAGTGACTGGTCGTTAACTTTCGTGCCACTAACAGCCTTTACATACGAGCAGAATTTCTTTGAGTTTTGTGGAAGATCATTAGACAAAATTCTGCTGCGGTAATCATTGCTCTCTTGACATCCAAACGCGTTCTGTTCAACATCTCTCAATCTATAGCTCCAATGCTTTGTTTTGCAGCTATTATGAAGTAGTTTCAGTTGGTCTCTCCCTTTCTTAACTGTTCTGCTGGGAACATACGTATCCAATGCATGATATGGTCAAATATTCTTTTACACTTGAGCCATAATTCCTCTACATGCTCCTGACCTATGCTAAACGTTTCATGTTCCCCATTGAGGTATGAAACTTCTGCTTTTTCATCTAGTTTTCTGAACATATGTATGTTTCTACTTGTTCTAGTTGTCCTTTGTAATTTGGTAATCATTGTTGCCACAACCATTTCATTCTCGCTGTTATCAGTTTCGATGTGAACATAAGCAGAGACGTCAGGTCTATTTGTCTACTTGTTGCCATTAGATCTAAAATATTTCCGTCATGGGTGGGGTTCCGAACCATCAGTTCTGGGATACCACCAGCTTCTTCCATTTCTGCCTATAGCTTCCTGTTGCAAATTCATTAATTAATTCCGGCTGTCTGTGTAAAGTCTGTGTCCTATCTGTACGGTGTTCTTAGCCGTGCACTCTTTTAGTATATTGGGCTGCAGTCTAGTTTTTTTTATTTATTTATTTTTTTTTTTTTTTACCATCTGCCATCTTTTCTTCCAGCGACATGGCCAGCCCACTGCCTTTTCGAGGTATTCACCCTTTCCATTATATCACTGAATTTTGTTGTACGTTTCGTAATCAACTGTTTTTCTCTACCTTCCTTTGTATAGCCTAACATGGATCTTTCCATTCCTCTCCGGATTATTCTAACAATAAACTAATTCAATGTCCATGTCTCACAGCCGTAATCTGTTACTGGCAGTATACATTGGTGAAAACTGTTTTCTTCAGCTCAGCTGGCATCTTGGACTTTACGATTGAAGAATATCTTCCATAAGCTTGCCAGCCTAATTTAAAACGTCCAAATATTTCAGCTTTTAAGTCTCCTTTCACATTTACAAGTTTGCCGAATAGACATATTCTGTGACCCTTTGCAGTTGTGCACTTCCAACAAATACATTCCAAACCGGTATCCATTCACTCCTCAAGGTGTTAGATTTATCACAGCTTATTTTTAGACCAACTTCAGATATGACTAACCCAAGTTCACTAAAAAATATTTGAAGTTCTCCTAGATTATCTACAAAGAGAACAATGTCATCAGAATACCTCAGGATGTTTAATCTCTTTTCCAGAACTTGAATTCCCTTTGTTTTTCAATTCAGTTTAGACATTGCTTTTGCTAGGACTGCTGAAAATAGCTTTAGAGATATAGCGTCACCTTGTTTTATATCCTTTTGAATGGTAAACTCATTGGATTCTTCAGACAGAGATACTTTGCACTTATTTGTGGTTTATTTTGATTTTACAGTATTTAGTCATGCTAGAACGACCTTGTGCTCGCTAATTCATGTATTCGACATGGTGCTCCCTATTTATTCAGGATTATTTGCTGCTAGGAGGTCAAGAATGTTTTTGCAACCATTTACAGTTAGAGTTTTTTCTCTAACTAAGTGCTCAAAGTAATTTTCAATGAAAGCGCTTAATAAAATTTCGGACAATGTTTTACGCCTACCACCGACTCAAAACGTTTATTTTCGCCAACACAACGAGAGTAGATTGAAATTACCACCAACCATAATCGTACACTGAGGTGACAAAAGGCATGGGACACCACCTAATACCGTGTCGGAACTCTTTTGCCCGAAGTAGTGCAGCAACTCTACGTTGCTTGGATTCAAGTCGTTGGAACTCCCCTGCAGAAATATTGAGCCATGTTGCCGGTGCAGGATTTTATGCACAACCTGAAATCTCGATTATGTCCTACGAATGTTCGACAGGGTTCATGCCAGGGGATCTGGGTGGCCAAATTATTCGCTCGATTTGTCAAGAATGTTCTTTACACCAATCGCGAACAATTGTGACGCGGTGGCACGGTGCATTGTCACCCATAAAAATTCCATCGTTGTTTGGGGACATGAAGTCCATGGATGGCTGCAAATGGTCTCCATGTAGCCGGACATAAAATGGGATCCAGTCCATTCCATGGAAAAACAGCCCGCGCCATAATGAAGCCACCAACAGCTTGCACAGTGCCTTGTTGACAACCAGGGTCTATGGCTTCGCGTGGTCTGCGCCACACTAGAACCTTACCGTCAACCCTTACCTACTGAAATCGGGACTCATCTGACCAGGTCACGGTTTTCCAGGCGTCTAGGGTCCAACCGACATGGTCTCGAGCCTAGAGATGCGCTACAGGAATGTCGTGCTGTTAGCAAAAGCGTTCGCGTCGGTCGTCTACTGCCATAGCCGATCAACGCCAGATTTCGCCGTACTGTCCCAAGGGGTATGTTCGTCGTACGTTCAACATTGATTTTTGCCGTTATTTCAGGCAGTGTTGCTCGTCTGTTAGCGCTGAAAACGCTATGCGAACGCCGCTGCTCTTGATGGTTAACTGAGGACTGTCGGTCAAGGCGTGGTCCCTGATGAGAGATAATGCCTGACATTTGGTATTCTCAGCACACTCTTGACTCTGCGGACCTCGTAATATTGTAATCACTAACGATTTCCAAAATGGACTGCCCATGCGTCTAGGTCCAACTACTGTTTCGAGTTCGAAGCCGTTAATTCCCGTCGCGCTGTCATAAACACGTCGGAAACTTTTTCACATGTATTATATAACTACAAATGACAGCTAATTCAGTGCACTGCCCTTTTATACTTTTTGTACGCGATTCTACCATCATCTGTATATGTACGTATCGCTAACCCATGACTTTTGTCACCTCAGTGTATGAGGTATTTGAAACGAGACTCAAGCTTTCTTTGAATCTTTCGGCACCTCAATCATCTGAGTCGAGGGTCGATAGAAGAAACCAATTTTTAATGAGTTCCGGCTGTCGAGTATTAGACAAACTGCTGCTAACAGTAAAAAACACGCCGCCACAGCTGTATTCAGTCTACCCCTAAAAAAACAACATTAGTTCTATAGTAAAAATTTCCACTGAACTTATCTCCACTTCAGCCAACTTTCAGTACCTATAACAATTTGAACTTGTGTTTTCTATTAGTGATTGGAACTCTGATTCCTTCCCAAATCAGACAAGACGCTTTAGAAGGTCTCTAGGTCTACCCTCGTCGGAGTCCCACATGGTGCAATGGTACAGCGTGATTCATTACTCCAATCAGTGGTTTCTAGTCTTTCACTGACCAGTGGAGTCACTCTTTGCACCATCTCAAACGTCGCTTAGCAAAGCCTACAGAAATGTGTGGCTTATGAGGATTTTCTGTACCATTGTAAGGTGGCATCTTACAACCACTCATCTACATACTTCGCCGTGATTTAAAACCGGAATTAGGTGTCATTTGATAAGTTGTACATCGTATATATGAATATTTAAAGAAGACTAGCATTGTCACATACACCTTGAAAATAGCTGTTAATGCTTACTGCATGGAGTGTGATGGATTGTCTTAATTATCAAAACCCCGTAACGAATGCCGGCCTGGGTGGCCGAGCGGTTCTAGGCGCCACAGTCTGAAACCGCGCGACCGCTACTGTCGCAGGTTCGAATCCTGCCTCGGGCATGGATGTGTGTGATGTCCTTAGGTTAGTTAGGTTTAAGTAGTTCTTAGTTCTAGGGGACTGATGACCTCATAAGTTAAGTCCCATAGTGCTCAGAGCCATTTGAACCATTTTTGAACGTAACGAATGATTGCCTATACTAGCAGAGGTTGGAACGCCAGTGGAAATGAAATGGTAGGCATAACTCAGGCCCTGGATGGAAAAGCCCACACAGGTGTGTTGGTCTGCTTAATACAGGAAGTAGCCCAAGACGGACGGACGGGGCACCTGAGCGCTGAAGCACGGTATTGTTGCGGGCCCGGAGGGATAACCGGATAATACACTCCTGGAAATGGAAAAAAGAACACATTGACACCGGTGTGTCAGACCCACCATACTTGCTCCGGACACTGCGAGAGGGCTGTACAAGCAATGATCA
Source organism: Schistocerca americana (assembly GCF_021461395.2). Lineage (NCBI taxonomy): Eukaryota > Metazoa > Arthropoda > Insecta > Orthoptera > Acrididae > Schistocerca > Schistocerca americana. Next base: position 724,353,538 of record NC_060130.1, read on the forward strand.
CACGCACGGCACAGCGGACACACCAGGAACCGCGGTGTTGGCCGTCGAATGGCGCTAGTTGCGCAGCATTTGTGCACCGCCGCCGTCAGTGTCAGCCAGTTTGCCGTGGCATACGGAGCTCCATCGCAGTCTTTAACACTGGTAGCATGCCGCGACAGCGTGGACGTGAACCGTATGTGCAGTTGACGGACTTTGAGCGAGGGCATATAGTGGGCATGCGGGAGGCCGGGTGGACGTACCGCCGAATTGCTCAACACGTGGGGCGTGAGGTCTCCACAGTACATCGATGTTGTCGCCAGTGGTCGGCGGAAGGTGCACGTGCCCGTCGACCTGGGACCGGACCGCAGCGACGCACGGATGCACGCCAAGACCGTAGGATCCTACGCAGTGCCGTAGGGGACTGCACCGCCACTTCCCAGCAAATTAGGGACACTGTTGCTCCTGGGGTATCGGCGAGGACCATTCGCAACCGTCTCCATGAAGCTGGGCTACGGTCCCGCACACCGTTAGGCCGTCTTCCGCTCACGCCCCAACATCGTGCAGCCCGCCTCCTGTGGTGTCGCGACAGGCGTGAATGGAGGGACGAATGGAGACGTGTCGTCTTCAGCGATGAGAGTCGCTTCTGCCTTGGTGCCAATGATGGTCGTATGCGTGTTTGGCGCCGTGCAGGTGAGCGCCACAATCAGGACTGCATACGACCGAGGCACACAGGGCCAACACCCGGCATCATGGTGTGGGGAGCGACCTCCTACACTGGCCGTACACCACTGGTGATCGTCGAGGGGACACTGAATAGTGCACGGTACATCCAAACCATCATCGAACCCATCGTTCTACCATTCCTAGACCGGCAAGGGAACTTGCTGTTCCAACAGGACAATGCACGTCCGCATGTATCCCGTGCCACCCAACGTGCTCTAGAAGGTGTAAGTCAACTACCCTGGCCAGCAAGATCTCAGGATCTGTCCCCCATTGAGCATGTTTGGGACTGGATGAAGCGTCGTCTCACGCGGTCTGCACGTCCAGCACGAACGCTGGTCCAACTGAGGCGCCAGGTGGAAATGGCATGGCAAGCCGTTCCACAGGACTACATCCAGCATCTCTACGATCGTCTCCATGGGAGAATAGCAGCCTGCATTGCTGCGAAAGGTGGATATACACTGTACTAGTGCCGACATTGTGCATGCTCTGTTGCCTGTGTCTATGTGCCTGTGGTTCTGTCAGTGTGATCATGTGATGTATCTGACCCCAGGAATGTGTCAATAAAGTTTCCCCTTCCTGGGACAATGAATGCACGGTGTTCTTATTTCAATTTCCAGGAGTGTACTTCGGAAACTCTGAAAATTTTGGACGTCACAGAGAGGAACGAGGAAACGTTACGTCGGATATCACGCAGGCTGGGTTATTTCCGAGGATTTTTACTCTGAGAAGCATACCATTGTATGAATTCCTAATTAACGGGTACAGGTATTTCCTCACAAACTTTCCGTGCTGGATGACGAAAGTCTAAAATATGGTCGGTCGGCGTTCGGAAGATTCTGTAGAGAGGGAGAATATTCCGTGGTTTCGCGAGTATGATTCGCCTTCTGCAGTTACGAGGGAGGGCAGCGGAGCTTTGCTGGGAAGCCAGCGGTGGAGAGAAAGAGGTCTTCCGTTTTGGGTGCTCGTGTTTGACGGTCGCTCAGTATTAGCTGTTGCTGGTACAGACGGACTTGCTGTCCTTGCTCTCAGGAGATTTTATATTTAGAACGGTTAGGCACTTGCACTTATACGATTCTGGACTTCGCCTCCAGGTAAGGAGTCGTCGTTGAGTACACAGCGTTCAGTGATTGAAAGCACTTCTTCTGTCTGTACTCACGTTGAGACTAGGAGTTCGCGTTTCTTGTCTGTAGAACACAGAGAGGAGAAGACAGTATTAGATTATACTAGTCAGAGGACCATCTTCTGCCGTCCTAGTGTTTAAAAGAGTTTTTTTTATTTGTGGCTGGAGTTCTTTCATCATCGCAGACGTGTACGAGGACCGTCACTACGACGCACCGGATGCAGTGCATACGGTGATATTGCTAACTGCTTCAGCTTATTAGGACTGTAAAGCTAAACAGCTGTGATCAGTTAAGTAGTATTTCCACTGAGGTTGCACACCACTGTAGATCATCTTTGAAAGTGTTGACTTCTAATGTTTGGTACGTAGGTGATGTCAGTCATCTCGCATTATTTATGTTAGATCGCGTAGCCATAAAAAGGGGCAGATTTGGGCAATTTGATCAATCATATTAGATAGGAAATTCATTTATATCTCTTTATGTCCATTGAACACTGATATATAAACATTTGTAATATATAAAGGGATTTTAATCTACAATAAATGTATAAACAGAAACAACATTTATCATTTTGTAGTTACTAGTTCCCTTAACCATTCATTTATGTTCATGTTGTAATTTATATGTTAGAAGGAGGGAACAGTATCACAACTAAGAGATCCTAAGATCTGCTTCAGGGGACAGTCAGACAGGACCAAATCTTGATTTTCGCGTTGAGTATTTTCCGTTGCGCACACTCATTTTTACACCCGCCTGGAGTAGCGTCTTGGACCATTGTATGCCATTCTTTTTAACAACCTACACGCAGTCATTGGGATACGTGGTCTGATGGTAGCACTTTGGAACTCACGAGTCATTCCTTCCTGCGACTTTATGCGATTCTTACAAACATCTGCAATGCTCAGTACATGGGGTCTGTCTGGTTTCGGTTTAGTTTTGGTTGTTCCTTCGTTGTTTCCACTTCACAGTCACGTCACCAGCAGTCAACGTGGGCAGCTTCAGAAGGATTGAAATGTCTCTGATGGATTTTTTACTCAGGAGACGCAGTGACTATTCTATGTTCGAAGTCACTGAGCCCTTCTGCCCGACCCATTCTGCTGTTAATGCTTTTCTACTGACAAACAGTACTCTCTCCTTCCGTTTATACAAGAATGTCCGCCTCTCATAACATATAGTGGTCAATTCCTTATTATATATATTGTCTGGATACTTTGCTCTGATAAATTATCATACGTTATGTAAAGATATGTTTCTAATTCTCTTCGATATTTTAAAGAGGCGGAAATAATTTCAAGTGCATTAAGATGTATTAGAAAATATTCGTTTAGGTGCTGTGGAACGACTCTAATCATGATAGAACGAGTTTTTCGCTAGTGGAACTGGTAAAGACACCTTATCACCGCACATAGAGTACGGCCATGTGAGCGTATGGACGAAAGTATGAAGATCGTAGGCGTTCCTCCGACAAATGTGGTGGTATTGTCAATGGGATACCCTATCATGAGGATTTGTATACATAGGTGGGGTTCACGAAGACGGTTGCAGGCATATTACATGTATGAACAACGTCTCATCACTGCTTGCAATGTTCAGATGAGTTACATTCTGCCACGTATTCGGATGGACTGTTTGCAACAGGTAACGTTTTTGTGTGGCTTGTGATCTATCATTCTTACGATGGCACTGCAAAAAGTAATATACACTTTATTATCGCAGGTCAAGTAACTTTTACTAAATGCTGCACCGTACTTAAGTGACGTAAAGAGATGACGACTTTCCGACATATTCACAAAGAATCTGCAAACAACGGTCGTAATGTTCGTTCAATCCCTTGATGATAGCAATTGGCTACTTGGACACGGAGCCATTCGAGAAGCGCTCTGTGAACGTCCTCAAAATTGGAAAACCTCTTTTCCCCCAGGTGTTCTTTCAGTTTACCGAAAAGATAGAAATCGCATGGTGGAAGATGTGGATTGCATGGAGGATGCTTCCAAATTTCCTATCGCAAACGTTGAAACAAACCCTGTGCTCAATGCTCCATGAGCGTGTTGCATTGTCGCGCAGGAGAACAATGCCTTTGTTTAATTTTACACGACTCTTATTCTTATGGCATTACACAGCGATGCCAGTGTTGTACAGTACGAATCGTTATTAATGGTTGTGCTCTTTTCCACAAACTCCATGTACACAACTCCTCTGCAGTCGAAGAAAACGGTGGCTGCGACCTTCCCTGCTTACGGCACAACTTTGGAGTTTTTCAGAGGATGCGAGGAAGTGTTTCTCCATTCCATAGACGCTCCCATTGTTGCAAGTGTGGCCGGCCGGTGTGACCGAGCGATTCTAGGCGCTTCAGTCTGCCTCGGGCATGGATGCGTGTGATGTCCTTAGGTCAGTTAGGTTTAAGTAGTTCTAAGTTCTATGGGACTGATGACCTCAGATGTTAAGTCCCATAGTGCTCAGAGCCATTTGAACCATTTTTGTTGCAAGTGTGAAATGATGGTCCCGTTTCTCATTGCCGGTAATGGTGCGACTTCGGAAAACATTGCCTTCCACGGAGTAACACCAAACGTCCGGAGATGGTATAAATCTTGCGCCTTTATGCGCAGGTGACAGTGATCGCGGAACCAGGCGTGAACACAATTTTCGGTACTGCAGACGGACGATTGAATGGGTACTGCCTATTAGGATGTGCATCTGCTGAGCAATATCCGTGATAGTGGATCTGCGATTGCTGGAAGTCAGTTCGTCGATTGCCTGGACACTGATCAAGGGCATACAGACGTGACTGCTGCTGTTCGGGAAGGAAGGCCATTGAAATCGATCACAGACGACAAACTGTTTTCAACATTTCACTTCGACTGGACGCGACATTTATTTTGGTTACCATACCGCCAGAATGTCACGGTCAATTTGTGGGCGCTTTGGACGTTCTGCCCCACAAAAATCGTACTGTCCCGCGTACTTCAATTACGGAGTGCATTTCCAGTTGCCGCGCTTTTTCACTCGCCTGTTGTCCGTACCGAAGCATAACTGTGCGCGCGATGAACTCAAAACACGTACTCTCTTCTGACAATGCCCCACTCTTGTTGAGCAATGGTCTTACCATGAGACGACATGTGTAACTTACGTACCTGCAGGTTGTTGCAGCAAACCATCTTCTAAATGTGTAATTTAATTGTGTCGGGTACTACTAAAGTGAATGAATGCAAATAATTATTGCAGACATTATATGTTGCTGTTATTCCCAGTGCTTTTTACGGAAAGATATGTTTTTTCTCAGAGACTTCCTGGCTCCACACGCTTCGTTAAGCAAGAAGTTTTCTCTCAGCGTCATTTAGACGCTTGAATTTCATTCTAAATAGGCTATATATAAGAAAACTGCCAGTACACAAATCATGACAAGTTAATTTTAAACAATATAAATCATAACTATTGCAAACGGAAGCTCTTTTTATGTGTGACGCTGCAGCACCATTTTACCCTGCAGCTAGCAAGAATAGTTAACAGGCGACATCTCAACACTAGAGCACAAAGTCTTTCCGAATTTCATTCCATGTACCCAGTCATCAGTAACTGTGCCTCGCAGACAGGAGCTTGAACAACATGCGCAGATATCAGTATTTAGGAGAGGAAGTGTTGTTCGGCTCGAAGAAGCCAGCTGGAATAATCGACGAATCGTTCGCTATTTGAATAGCAGCAGTGCCACTATTCGCCCACGTTGGCAGGACTGGGTGAACCACGCATTAAATGTATTTGCAACTGCGGATATGGACAATCATCAGCTGTAATTTGGAATGACGACAGTGTCTGAACCATGGTGAACACAGCGTCAAGAAGGAAGCAGTCGAACTAAAGGGACGACAGAACGAGAGGGCGAGCAGTCGTCACAGAGGAACTCAGAGCCACGGATTCATCATTATCCAACTGATGCTCCAACGACCATTGTTGTTGCTGTGGTCTTCAGTCCTAAGACTGGTTTGATGCAGCTCTCCAAAAAATGTTCAAATGTGTGTGAAATCTTATGGGACTTAACTGCTAAGGTCATCAGTCCCTAAGCTTACACACTACTTAACCTAAATTATCCTGAGAGCAAACACACACGCCCATTCCCAAGGGAGGACTCGAACCTGCGCCTGGACCAGCCGCACAGTCCATGACTGCATCGCCTGAGACCGCTCGGCTAATTCCGCGCGGCAATGCAGCTTTCCATGCTACTCTACCCTGTGCAAGCTTCTTCATCTCCCAGTACCTACTGCAACCTACATCCTTCTGAATCTGTTTAGTGTATTCATCTCTTGGTCTCCCTCTACGATTTTGACTCTCCATGCTGCCCTCCAATACTAAATCGGTGACCCCTTGATGCCTCAGAATATGCCCTACCAACTGATCCCTTCGTCTAGTCAAGTTGTGCCACAAATTTCTCTTCTCTCCAGTTCTATTCAATACCTCCTCATTAGTTACGTGATCTACCCATCTAATCTTCGGCATTGTTCTGTAGCTTCTATTCTCTTCTCTACCAAACTATTTATTGTCCATGTTTCACTTCCATACACGGCTACACTCCATACAAATACTTCCAGAAACGGCTTCCTGACACTTAAATCTATACTCGATGTTAACAAATCTCTCCTCTTCAGAAACGCTTTCCTTGCCATTGCCAGTCTACATTTTATGTCCTCTCTACTTCGACCATCATCAGTTATTTTGCTCCCCAAATAGCGAAACTCCTTTACTACTTTAATTGTCTCATTTCCTAATCTAATTCCCTCAGCATAACCCGACTTAATTTGACTACATTCCATTATCCTCGTTTTGCTTTTGTTGATGATCATCTTATTTCCTCCCTTCAAGACACTGTACATTCCGTTCCCAACGGTTCAACAACCATAAGCACCATTAATAGGCGGCTCACAGAAATGACGCTGAGCTCATGGCACCCCTTGCGCTGACCAATATTGACCTCTATACACCAACAAGCCCGTTTGCAGTGGTGTCTGCATTGCATTGACGGGACTAGAATCGTCTTCAGTGATGAGTCCCGCTTCGAACTGAGTCCCAATGATCAGCGAAGACGCATCTGTAGGCGCCCCAGACAGCGGTGGGATACCAATCTGACTGCCGCCCACAAGACAGTCCGACAACCAGGCTTGATGGTCAAGGGTGCCATTTCTTGTCATAGCATGAGCCATTCCATCGTCATTCACGGCACCCCTACAGAGCAGCGGGATGTCGCGATATTGTTCGCACCGTTTTGTTCCCCTCCACGGCAAGCCGTCTTGGGCTTACATTTCAGCAAGTTAATACCCGTCCGCACACTGCGAGAGTTTCTACTGCTTGTCTTCATGCTTGCCAAACCGCCGGATCTCTCTCCAATTGAGAACGTTTGGAGCATTATGGGCAGGAACCTACAACCATCTGGGGATTTTGAAGATCTAGCGCGCCAGTTGGACAGAATTTGGCAAGATATCCCTCAGGAGGACATCCATAAACTCTGTCAATGAATGCCAAACCGAAAAACTGCTTGTGTAAGGGCCGGAGGTGGAAAAATTCGTTATTGACTTGTGAAGCTCTTTCTCTTGAATAAATCATACAATTTTTCTGAAATTATAAAGAAAGCAGGTGTTGACAGATGTGAAAATTACAGAACTATCAGTTTAATAATCCACGGCTGCGAAATACTAACACGAATGCTTTACAGACGAATGGAAAAGTAGAAGCTGACCTCGGGGAAGATCAGTTTGGATTCCGTAGAAATGTTGGAACACGTGAGGCAATATAGACCCTCCGACTTGTCTTAGAAAATAGATTAAGGAAAGACAAACCTACTTTTCTAGTATTTGTATACTTAGAGAAAGCTTTTCACACTGTTGACTGGAATACTCTCTTTCAAATTCTGAAGGTGGCAGGTGTAAAATACAGGGAGCGAAAGGCTATTTATAATTTGTACAGAAACCAGATGGCAGTTATATGGGTCGAGGGGAGTGAAAGGGAAGCAGTGGTTGGGAAAGTAGTAAGACCGGGATTGTAGCCTATCCCTGAAGCTATTCAACCTATATATTGAGCAAGAAGTAAAGGAAACAAAAGAAAAATTCGAAGTAGGAATTAAAACACATGAAGAAGAAATAAAAACTTTGCGGTTCGCCGATGACATTGTAATTCTGTCAGAGACAGCAAAGGACCTGGAAGAGCAATTGAACGGAATGGACAGTGTCTTGAAAGGAGGATATAAGATGAACATCAACAAAAGCAAAACGTGGATAATGGAATGTAGTCGAATTAAATTGGGTGATGCTGAGGGAATTAGATTAGGAAATGAGACGATTAAAGTAGTAAAGGAGTTTTTCTATTTGGGGAGCAAAATAGCTGATGATGGTCGAAGTAGAGAGGACATAAAATGTAGACTGGCAACGGAAAGCAAAGCGTTTATGAAGAAGAGAAATTTTTTAACATTGAGTATAGATTTAAGTGTCGGGAAGTCGTTTATGAAAGTACTTGTATGGAGTGTACCCATGTATGGAAGTGAAACGTGGACGATAAATAGTTTGGACAAGAAGGGAATAGAATCTTTCGAAATGTGGTGCTACAGAAGAATGCTTAAGATTAGATGGGTAGATCACATAACTAATGAGGAGGTATTGAATAGAATTGGGGAGAAGAGAAATTTGTGGCACAACTTGACTAGAAGAAGGGATCGGTTGGTAGCACATATTCTGAGGCATCAAGGGATCACCAATTTAGTATTGGAGGGCAGCGTGGAGGGTCAAAATCGTAGAGGGAGACCAAGAGATGAATACACTAAACAGATTCAGAAGGATGTAGGGTGCAGTAGGTACTGGGAGATGAAGAAGCTTGCACAGAATAGAGTAGCATGGAGAGCCGCATCAAACCAGTCTCTGGACTGAAGACCACAACAACAACAATCATTTTTTTTTAACTGTATACGTACATCACATCTATCGATTTCCGTTCCATTCGGAAAATTCCTTCATGGTGAGTTTTTTCTTTTCCCTTGGAGATTATTTTAAAATGTTGCTTTCTTGGAGGAGGAGGAGGATATTAGTGTTTAACGTCCCGTCGACAACGAGGTCATTAGAGACGGAGCACAAGCTCGGGTGAGGGAAGGACGGTGAAGGAAATCGGCCGTGCCCTTTCAAAGGAACCATCCCGGCATTTGCCTGAAGCGATTTAGGGAAATCACGGAAAACCTAAATCAGGATGGCCGGAGACGGGATTGAACCGTCGTCCTCCCGAATGCGATGCTTTCTTGGATTCTAGGGATGCGAATGAAAGTATAATTTCTACCGTTGAAACATATTCCTGGACATTTGTTTTTCTCGTGCTCTCTGTAAACTCTTAACTTAGCAATTTCAACATAAAATCTGTACATATAGCTGATGTTCCAAACAAGAGTATTTCTGCAGTAAAGAGTATGGCGTGGACTGCAATGAGAAAAATGGAAAAAGTAAAAGGTAGCTTAAATGGTAACACCACTGTAAACCAGCCAAAAATTTTTCACAAAAATCTCCTTTGGGTTCTCGTAAAACAGTAACTGACGATTTTTTGGTTAACTTCACTTAATAATGGCTCTTGAGATTTCGTCAGTAGGCTTTTGCGGTGTAATGGGAGTCTTACCTACATGTGTATGTCAGTTCAGTTTTTTAAACATTTCTGTGACGCTCTGCCGTGGGTCAAACAAACCTATGACCATTCATGTCGCCGTTATTTGTATATATTCAGTGCCTCCTGATAATTTGCAAGTAGTCTCCTTAAAAGACTTAATGTATTTCTTTCAGCATCCTGTGAATGAACCAAAGTTTTTCACCTGCCTTACATACGACTGATCCTATGTGGTCTTTCCATTGCATACCACTAAAATTTGTCATATCTTGCTAGAAGAAAGTGGTATAAAGTTGCCACTCTAAGGGAAACTGAGTATTCAATAAACCATGGTCACTGATAGAAGCGTGCCACGTGCACATTCTGAATCTTCATATTATAAGACATGACACCAAATACTTTAAATGAAACAGAAAATAAGATGTAGGAACTATATGCATTTTTCTGAAGGCATATATAGTGGCTAACGCAACAACATCCCGTGTCTGTTGTTTTTATTTTCGGATATATTTTCTAGGTATCTTGACTCTCTAGTATCTGACACTATACCAAGTGGGGGCACCAGACTGTTTTCAAACTTATTTTTATATTAGGCCAAATATGACGGAATGGAGACAGTTTTCTATAATATAAATTAATTAATTCAAGATCGTCCAAAGAGGTAGATAGTTTATATTGATGACCTAGGTCAAAGAGCTTTCCTAGATTCTGTCTCGCTTTGTTTACATTTGTGACTTGGCCTTAACCTAGGTTGTTAACACTGCTGTGTTTGGAAAGTACCAGAGCTCCAAGCTCTAATAGAAAGCACTTATGCTCAAATCTTTATAGGCACAGAAAGCTGGCTAAAGTCGGAGATAAGCTCAGCCGAAATTTTTGCGAAGAACCTCACGGTGTTCCGAAAGGGTAGGCTAAACACGGTTGGCGGTGGCGTGTTTGTTGCTGTTAGAAGTAGTTTATCTTGTTACGAAATTGTAGATAGTTCCTGTGAGTTAGTATGGGCAGAGATCATTGTTGGCAACCAGAATAAAATAATAATTAGATCCTTTTACCGACCTCCCAATTCAGACGATACAGTTGCTGAAAGGTTCAAAGAAAACTTGAGTTTGATTTCAAACACGTACGTGGCTCATACGATTATAGTTGGTTGTGACTTTAATTTACCCTCAATATGTTGGCGAAAATACATGTTTAATTCCGGAAGTACGCATAAAACATCATCCGAAATTGTGCTAAACGCATTCTCTGAAAATTACAAAATTGTTAAGGTTTTCGAGGCCACTTGTTGACATACTGCCTATTGGCTTCTGTCTCGGGTGCTTCGGCCGACGTTCGTCTGATGATTTTACTGACGTTTCGCCAGCACGAGTGGCTGGCATTGTCAAAGCTTCACCCTCCATTGGCGGTGGTGAACTGGAGCCGAGCTCGCCACCGCAGACTGTATGTACCTGGCGCGCCATTTCCGCGCCGGAAATGACTGCGGAGAAGCCCTCGGACGTTGACGCTCCAGGTACATATAGTCTGCGGTCGCGAGCTCGGCTCCAGTTCACCACCCGCAATAGAGGGTGAAGCTTTGACAATGCCAGCCCCTCGTGCTGGCGAAACGTCAGTAAAATCATCAGACGAACGTCGGCCGAAAAACCCGAAACAGAAGCAATAGACAGTTTCTGTAAATTATTTCGAGCAATTAGTTCATGAGTCCACGCGAATAGTAAACCTCTCAGCAACAAATAATCCCCAATTAAAAACGAGCATCAAAACCGAATCAGGAATTAGTGAACACAGGGTATATAAGTGTAGACCAGATGTGGCTTGAGTTCAGAAAAATAGTATCGTCAAAAATTGAGAGATTTATACCAAATAAATTAACAACCGACGGAGCTGATCCTCCTTGGTACACAAAACGGGTCAAAACACTGTTGTAGAAACAACGAAACAAACATGCCAAACTTAAACAGACGCAAAATCCCCAAGATTGACCATCATTTACAGGAGCTCGAAATTTAGCGCGGACTTCAATGCGAGATGCTTACAACAGTTTCCACAACGAAACTTTGTCTCGAAACCTGGTTGAAAATCCAAAGAGATTCTGGTCGTATGTGAAGTACGTTAGCGGTAAGGAACAATCAATGCCTTCTCTGCGCGATAGCAATGGAGATACTATCGAAAACAGTGCTGCCAAAGCAGAGTTACTAAACACAGCCTTCCGAAATGCCTTCACAAAAGAAGACGAAGTAAATATTCCAGAATTCGAATCAAGAACAGCTGCCAACGTGAGTAACGTGGAAATAAATATCCTCGGAGTATTGAAGCAACTTAAATCACTTAATAAAAGCAAGTCTTCTGGTTCAGACTGTATACGAATTAGGTTACTTTCAGACTATGCTGATGCCTTAGCTCCATATTTGACAGTCATATACAACCGTTCGCTCGACGAAAGATCCGTACCCAAAGACTGGAAAATTGAACAGGTGATACCAATATTCAAGAAAGGTAGTATGAATAATCCACTGAATTACAGGCCCTTGTCATTAACGTCGATATGCAGCAGGATTCTGGAACATATATTGTGTTCGAACATCATGAATTACCTCGAAGAAAACGGTCTATTGACACACAGTCATCATGGGTTTTGATAACATCGTTCTTGTAAAACACAACTAGCTTTTTATTCGCATGAAGTGTTGAGTGCTATTGATAAGGAATTTCCGATCGATTCCGTATTTCCGGATTTCCAGGAGGCTTTTGACACTGTACCACACAAGCAACTTATAGTGAAATTGCGTGCTTATGGAATTGTATCTCAGTTATGTGACTGGATTTGTGACTTCATGTCAGAGAGGTCACAGTTCGTAGTAATTGTCGGAAAGTCATCGAGTAAAACAGAAGTGATTTCTGGCATTCCCCAAGGTAGTGTTATAGTTCTTTTGCTGTTCCTTATCTATATAAATGATTTGGGAGACAATCTGAATAGCCGCCTTAGGTTGTTTGCAGATGACGCTGTCGTTTATCGACTTATAAAGTCATCAGAAGATCATAACAAATTGCAAAACGATTTAGAAAAAATATCTGAATGGTGCGAAAATTGGCAGTTGACACTAAATAACAAAAAGTGTGAGGTCATCCACATGAGTGCTAAAAGGAATCCATCAAACTTCGGTTACACGATAAATCAGTCAAATATAAAGACCGTGAATTCAACAAGGAATTACAATTACAAACAACTTAAATTGGAAGGAACACACAGAAAATGTTGGGGGAAGGCTAACCAAAGACTGTGTTTTATTGGCAGGACACTTAGAAAATGTAACAGATCTACTAAGAGGTCTGCCTACAATACGCTTGTCAGTCCTCTTTTAGAATACTGCTCCGCGGTGTGGGATCCTTACCAGATATGACTGACGGAGTGTATCGAAAAAGTTTAGAGAAGGGCAGCACATTTTGTATTATCGCGAAATATGGGAGGGTGTCACTGAAATGATACAGGATTTTGGCTGAACATCATTAAAAGAAAGGCGTTTTTCGTTGAGACGGAATCTTCTCACGAAATTCCAATCACCAAATTTCTCCTCCAAATGCGAAAATATTTTGTTGACATCGACCTACAGAGGGTGAAACGATCACCACGATAAAATAAGGGAAATCAGAGCTCGTACGGAAAGATATAGGTGTTCGTTCTTTCCGTGCGCTATACGAGATTGGAATAATAGAGAATTGTGAAGGTGGTTCGATGAACCCTCTGCCAGGCACTTAACTGTGATTTGCAGAGTATCCATGTAGATGTAGAAATAAACTCGTTCACCTTTCAATGGCATGCTCAAGCCACACTCCTTTCTCGATGATACACTACTGGCCATTAAAGTTGCTACACCACGAAGACGACGTGCTACAGACGAGAAATTTAACCGACAGGAAGAAGATGCTGTGATATGCAAATGATTAGCTTTTCAAAGCATTCACACAAGGTTGGCGCTGGTGGCGACACCTACAACGTGCTGACACGAGGAAAGTTTCCAGCCGATTTCTCATACACAAACAGCAGTTGACCGGCGTTGCCTGGTGAAACGTTGTTGTGATGCCTCGTGTAAGGAGGAGAAATGCGTACCATCACGTTTCCGACTTTGATAAAGGTCGGATTGTAGCCTATCGCGATTGCGGTTTATCGTATCGCGACATTGCTGCTCGCGTTGGTCGAGATCCAATGACTATCAACAGAATATGGAATCGGTGGGTTCAGGAGGGTAATACGGAACGCCTTGCTGGATCCCAACGGTCTCATATCACTAGCAGTCGAGAGGACAGGCATCTTATCCGCATGGCTGTAACGGATCGTGCAGCCACGTCTCGATCCCTGAGTCAACAGATGGGGACGTTTGCAAGACAACAACCATCTGCACGAACAGTTCGACGACGTTTGCAGCAGCATGGACTATCAGCTCGGAGACCATAACTGCGGTTACCCTTGACGCTGCATCACAGACAGGAGCGCCTGCGATGGTGTGCTCAACGACGAACCTGGGTGCACGAATGGCAAAACGTTATTTTTTCGGATGAATCCAGGTTCTGTTTACAGCATCATGATGGTGTCATCCGTGTTTGGCGATATCGCGGTGAACGCACATTGGAAGCCCGTATTCCTCATCGCCATACTGGCGTATCACCCGGCGTGATGGTATGGTTACACGTCTCGGTCACCTCTTCTTCGCATTGACGGACTTTGAACAGTGGACGTTACATTTCAGATGTGTTACGACCCGTGGCTCTACCCTTCTTTCGATCCCTGTGAAACCCTACATTTCAGCAGGATAATGCACGACCGCATGTTGCAGGTCCTGTACGGGCCTTTCTGGATACGGAAAATGTTCGACTGCTGCCCTGGCCAGCACGTTCTCCAGATCTCTCACCAATTTAAAACGTCTGGTCAATAGTGGCCGAGGAACTGGCTCGTCACAATACGCTAGTCACTACTCTTGATGAACTGTGGTATTGTGTTGAAGCCGCATGGGCAGCTGTACTTGTACACGCCATCCAAGCTCTGTTTGACACAATGCCCAGGCGTACGAAGACCGTTATTAAGGCCAGAGGTGGTTGTTCTGGGTGCTGATTTCTCAGGATCTATGCACCTAAATTGCGTGAAAATGTAATCACATGTCAGTTTTAGTATAATATATTTGTCCAATGAATACCCTTTTATCATCTGCATTTCTTCTTTGTGTAGCAATTTTAATGGTAGTGTATAATAGGAGTATGGTCACAAGCTACTCATTTTTGATAATGTTATCAAGAGATGAATGTGCGAAATTTGAAAATGCAGCGGGAAATTAAGAAAAATGGTAGTTCGCGGTAAATTTAAACACACATACACACTCTCAAAAATTACTGTATTGCCGTACCTCTTCTACGAATGTGTACCAAAAATACCGAAGCTTCTAAAATACTACCTCAGCAGTAAATCTCTTTCTTTCATCTTTTATGTTCAAGTAAAAGTAGTTAACGCCAAAGAATTTACTGGCACATCAATAAATTTCATCTCTCTGTATTATATTGCACAAAACTGTATGCCACACTTTGTGTCTCTCTGTAATGGTTACTCGAATGAGTCATCAAATTTATATTGTGGAGGGGAACGAGAAGAGGGAAAAATAACAAAAATACTGTCAGCATAGATTTCTAATTACATTTTCGCACAATATATCACATTTTCACTCAGCCACTAAAATCATATTTCTAATTTGCAAACTATAAAATTTTAATCGGACTGAGGATAAATTTTTCTCTTTCATTTCTCAACAACAAGGCCCATTCTACTCACTGGTGTCATCTGAGAAATTTTCCAAGTGGCAAACATGCTACCACTGTTCCAACATTCGTGTATTTTAAATTTTGACTTTTGCTTCCAGCATAGTAATATTGTTAAAGTATTCCACATCTTCTTAGGTGTACATTGTCACGTCTTCTCCACCAAATTCCTGCAGAATTTCTGTGTAAACTTGATGTTTAGCGTTTTGTAAATGAGCGATCATTAAATGTTATTCCATTAGTTTTAAACTATGCAAACAACTTTTCTATTGCTAGGTGCACAATTTCCAGTCCACCATACTTAGATGCTATGTAACCAACGATTTTAAGTAGACGCAAATGGGAATGGAGGTTTATAAACAGATTTTTCATATATCTTCTAGTGTAATAAACGTTCTTAGATCCACTTATTTCTGCGAGTACACCATCCCGTCGTAGCTTTCCATTGGTATTTGAAGTAAATACTAATACTTGGATCTCAATTGTAGCCGGGTTTTTCCACGCTCTGTATTTAAAGGAATGAGTAAGCATTGCTTGCATATCTGCATTGGTATCTTCTTTTTCCAAATGCAGTTTATTTTTTCTGTTACGGCAACTGTTTTCGCCGTATAGCCTAGTTTTCGTTTTTTGACTTCTGTGTTTTCTATTTCCAGTTTTCTTTTATGTACACAGGACATATTAACTGCATTTAAAGGAGTAATTTCTTTAAAAGGGAAGGATTTAAATTTGTTCGACACATTGGTTCTTCTTCTTAAGACCTGTGGAATAACGTTATCTGTGGGAACCAATGATAATTCAGCAATATCTATATTTGATGATGATGTGGAGAATGATGTCTTGGATTGAGAAAAATGTTTCTCCACCTTTATTATAACAGTTCTGTGTAAGACATAGTGTAAGTCATACTTGTTGGAATCTGTATTATCAATTTCTATATAGGTTACAGGTAAATCATTAAAAATATTGGCAGACAGAACATAGTTTATAATTTTCTCTCAATCTTGATTGTCTGGAAGATTTACTTGCACAACAGCCAACTTTAGGGTATTCGTATTGCACCAGTAGACAAATTGTAAAACACTATTAATCGCAACATAGCAGCTGTCCTCTAAATTGTTCATTACTTTACACCAGACAGAAATGATTTGTACTTAGTACAGCGGAGCACATTGTAAATACTGTTTGTTGGCATTTGATACACTTCCACAGGGTCGGACATACCATCAGTCTGAAGTTATATATTGTAGCCTCCAGTTTGGTAATATCATGTTCTTTAGCCAGGGAAGAAGTAAAAGTTTCTCATAGATGCGTATCAGTGCGCTTTATAAAATCTATAGCATGGCTCCTGATAACTTTGGTCACTCCTTGGCTTGTGATTTGAAGTCGAATTTTTCTTATATGTCTTTACAAGTTGGAGATCATCATCAGTGTTGAACTGTCTTATCGTTACTCACAATCAGATTTTCCGCCCCCGGTAACGGAGTGGTGCCGGCACAGTAGCTCAGCGTGTTCGGTCAAAGACCTGGCGTGTCTCTGTAATAAAAAAAAAACTGAGTGAAAAGAACAACAACGAACTTCAATGGGTGTCATGTGAAGTCCGCTTCGATCAAAATAAAAAAAAAAGTGGTCAGCGCGACAGAATGTCAGTCCTAAGGGCCCGGGCTCGATTCCCGTCTGGGTCGGAGATTTTATTCGCTCAGTGACTGGGTGTTGTGTTGTCCTAATCATCATCATTTCATCCCCATCGACGCGCAAGACGCCGAAGTGGCGTCAAATCGAAAGACTTGCTCCTGGCGAACGGTCTACCCGACGGGAGGCCCTAGTCATACGACATTTACATTTTGTACAATCAGATTGCTATTTCCTCGCGCACAGAAGATGTGGTGTGATGTTAGGTAGTTGCACATCCATATTTTGTCAAAAATTCCATAAAAATCTCGTGCTGTATCCAGATTCATAAAGTAATAGTCATCTAGAAAGAACTGTTGCAATATCTCACGTAGCTCAACTACTGTATGTAGATGTAGAAATTTCATTGAGTTCATGCTTTACTTGTTCTCATACTTAAATACTGTACGGTCTCAGCAGTAAAATTTTCTCTCTCTCTATCTCTCTCTGTTTTCATACTCACTAATTTTTATGTCAAAGACTGTACTAGCTCATCAACAGTATATTGCAGAGGTAAAGTGTGCATTGTTGGTAATATTGATAATATTGCTCAACAGTGTAATGTGACTGGTTAATGGTCAACCTCTTCTTAACAGTAGGAGGATCGGCTTTAACGAACTACTTAGAAGGACCGCAACCGGTCATTTTGAGCGGTGAAGTTCTTCTTCCTTGTTTCCAGTTTTACTTCTTAATTACTTCAGTACGGTGTCCTTATTGGTCAATAGTGCGTTATGTTTATGATACAAATGCGTTATGTTTAAAAATTTCTACACTCCTGGAAATTGAAATAAGAACACCGTGAATTCATTGTCCCAGGAAGGGGAAACTTTATTGACACATTCCTGGGGTCAGATACATCACATGATCACACTGACAGAACCACACGCACATAGACACAGGCAACAGAGCATGCACAATGTCGGCATTAGTACAGTGTATATCCACCTTTCGCAGCAATGCAGGCTGCTATTCTCCCATGGAGACGATCGTAGAGATGCTGGATGTAGTCCTGTGGAACGGCTTGCCATGCCATTTCCACCTGGCGCCTCAGTTGGACCAGCGTTCGTGCTGGACGTGCAGACCGCGTGAGACGACGCTTCATCCAGTCCCAAACATGTCCGATGGCGGACAGATCCGGAGATCTTGCTGGCCAGGGTAGTTGACTTACACCTTCTAGAGCACGTTGGGTGGCACGGGATACATGCGGACGTGCATTGTCCTGTTGGAACAGCAAGTTCAATTGCCGGTCTAGGAATGGTAGAACGATGGGTTCGATGACGGTTTGGATGTACCGTGCACTATTCAGTGTCCCCTCGACGATCACCAGTGGTGTACGGCCAGTGTAGGAGATCGCTCCCCACACCATGATGCCGGGTGTTGGCCCTGTGTGCCTCGGTCGTATGCAGTCCTGATTGTGGCGCTCACCTGCACGGCGCCAAACACGCGTACGACCATCATTGGCACCAAGGCAGAAGCGACTCTCATCGCTGAAGACGACACGTCTCCATTCGTCCCTCCATTCACGCCTGTCGCGACACCACTGGAGGCGGGCTGCACGATGTTGGGGCGTGAGCGGAAGACGGCCTAACGGTGTGCGGGACCGTAGCCCAGCTTCATGGAGACGGTTGCGAATGGTCCTCGCCGATACCCCAGGAGCAACAGTGTCCCTAATTTGCTGGGAAGTGGCGGTGCGGTCCCCTACGGCACTGCGTAGGATCCTACGGTCTTGGCGTGCATCCGTGCGTCGCTGCGGTCCGGTCCCAGGTCGACGGGCACGTGCACCTTCCGCCGACCACTGGCGACAACATCGATGTACTGTGGAGACCTCACGCCCCACGTGTTGAGCAATTCGGCGGTACGTCCACCCGGCCTCCCGCATGCCCACTATACGCCCTCGCTCAAAGTCCGTCAACTGCACATACGGTTCACGTCCACGCTGTCGCGGCATGCTACCAGTGTTAAAGACTGCGATGGAGCTCCGTATGCCACGGCAAACTGGCTGACACTGACGGCGGCGGTGCACAAATGCTGCGCAGCTAGCGCCATTCGACGGCCAACACCGCGGTTCCTGGTGTGTCCGCTGTGCCGTGCGTGTGATCATTGCTTGTACAGCCCTCTCGCAGTGTCCGGAGCAAGTATGGTGGGTCTGACACACCGGTGTCAATGTGTTCTTTTTTCCATTTCCAGGAGTGTATACAAAGTACATCCAATTAAATAAAAAAAAAATCTAAGTAAAGAATATATTGCAAATACAAAATCAAATTAAACTTACAAATGCAAATAAACGTATAATTATACAATAATATTTTTATCTGGATAACTTGTAGCCGGCCGGGGTGGCCGACCGGTTCTAGGCGCTTCAATCTGGAACCGCTTGACCGCTACGGTCACAGGTTCGAATCCTGCCTCGGGCATGGATGTGTGTGATGTTCTTAGGTTAGTTAGGTTTAAGTAGTTCTAAGTTCTAGGGGACTGTTGACCTAAGATGTTAAGTCCCATAGCGCTCAGAGCCATTTTTATAACTTGTACTCAGTCAAAGCACCAAACAGATCATAAAAATATAGACTATTTAGTACGAAAAATAAAGACAAAATTTAAGCAAATTACTGTATCAATAACAAGAAAATAACATTTTTTCTCTGTATGACATCTTTTCTGCCAAATCCACCATTTTTGTCAAAACATCTTGCACACACGTACTGAACACTTCGAGCACATGGACTACATATGAACTTGTGGCACTACACACACAGATTTTTAGGTTTGTTAGGACTTTTGCATCCTCCTATTTGGCAGGTCTTCCGAACTGGTACCTTAAGGATCTCAGTGGTCGGAATGAATGTATGAGCAGGTCCTTTCCATGGTTGCGCATACACAGAGTACAGTTCTCCTAATAATTTGAAAGAAACATTTGCTGGCTAACTTTTTTCCTGTTGTCTCTCTGTGAAGGATCCACCGTTGATTCCAGAAAGGTCTAGGACGTTGAAAAACTCATGCATTGGCCATCTGCGGCAACCAAACTTGACAGTGTACAGACGAGACGTCTAACCAGAATACCAACTAAATTTTAGTGGAAGCGTAGGTCACAGTTTCAGGATATTTCTTCTGTGTTTGTTCGTCCACTGCAACTGAATGGTGCATTGTGCTGTATAGATGAACATTTTTCTTGGTCTTCCCCTGATAGAAAGTAATCGTTGTGACACCAGATTTGTATAAAATAGTATCATGAAAAGATCTGGCAGTAAATTTCGCTGATGGAGGAACTTCTCTTTTTTCTTCAGTGTGTCCACCATGGTTGTGTTCTCCCGCTTCAGCTGCTCTGCAAGATGGGAGCTAAGAAGAAATTGTCACATGTTACATTTCTTCTATTCGAAGTGTAAGGTTACATGAGACGTGTAACAACATTCTCGGCAACAGGTATGTTAGTGGGTCTTTCACTTTGTTTACTCAAGTAAGGAAATCCATTCACCATATATTTACTACTGGCATCTGCTGCATGCCAGAACTTCAAACCAAATTTGTCTTGTTTTAAAAATGGCTCTGAGCACTATGGGACCTAACATCTGAGGTCATCAGTCCCCTAGACTTAGAACTAGTCAAACCTAACTAACCTAAGGACATCACACACACATCCATGCCCGAGGCAGGATTCGAACCTGCGACCGTAGCGGTCGCGCGGTTCCAGACTGAAGCGCCTAGAACCGCTCGGCCACAACGGGCGGCGGTCTTGTCTATTACTTATGTATTGTACATAGCGGCACCGAGCCTTGCATGGATAGAGCAGGTCATCTATGGTTACAAATACACCTACTTTATAGTTCTGCATACTTTTAGCTACAAATGAATTCCAGGCTGGGGTAGCTACTGCGTAGTCATCGGTCTTGAGTCTTTCGGCACGAGTGTTCTTGTCATCAGATATTAAAAACCGCATGACTTTTATGAACTTATTTCTTTCCATAATGTGTGAAAAAAATGCCGGCCCCCACACTTGAGACTACAGGAGTATCAGGGGGAAATTCTTTTCTCCGTACACTCCATGTGCATACCTTACAGCTATGGCAGCTAGGGCAACAAATATCAAGTACCCGTGTGTCATCCTGGATAAGTTTAATTTCTGTAAAACTTTTTATATTCTGTCGAATATTATTGTCTATCAACACTCGCCATGCGCTGAAGTAACTGCCTGCGACTTAAGTGTCTTAGCGTTACACGTTGGCCCAGGAGTTTGTGGCATATGTGATCGACCCATTCTTCTGTAGCACCGCATTTCGAAAGCTTCTATTCTCTTTTTATCTAAACTGTTTATCGTCATGTTTCACCTACATACATGGCTACACTCCAGGCCAATACCTTCAGAAAAGACTTCCTAACGTTTTAACCTCTATTCGATGTTAACAGATTTCTCTTGTTCAGAAATGTTTTTCTTGCCATTGTCAATCTACATTTTATATCCTCCCCTACTTCGGCTATCATCAGTTATTTTACTGCCCAAATAGAAAAATTCTCTGCTACTGTAAGTGACCCGTTTCCTATTGTGATTCGCTTAGAATCATCTGATTTAACTCGATTACATTCTATTACCTTGATTTGCTTTTGTCGATGTTCATCTTATATTCTCCTTTCAAGACACTGTCCACTCCCTTCAACTGCTCTTCTAAGTCCTTTGCTGCCTCTGACAGAATTGCAATGTCACCGGAACATCTCAAAGTTTTTATGTCTTTTCTCTGGACTTTAATTCCTACTCCAAATTTTTCTTTTGTTTCCTTTACTGCTTGTTCAATGTACAGATTGAACAACATCGGGGATGGGCTACAACCCTTTCTGACTCCCTTCTCAACCACTGCTCTCCTTTCACGTTCCGTGACTCTTTTTACTGCCATCTGATTCCTCTACAAGTTATACATAGCCTTTCGCTCCCTGTATTTTACCCTAGTATTCTAGTCAACATTGTGAAAAACTTTCTCTGAGCCTGCAGATGCTATAAATGTAGGTTTTCCTTTCCTAAAACTATCTTCTAAGGTAAGTCGTAGGGTCACTATTGCCTCGTGTGTTCCTACATTTCTCCGGAATCCAACTGGTCTACCCCGAGGTCGGCTTTTGCCAGTTTTTCCATTCTTCGGTAAAGAATTCATTTTAGTATCTTGCAAACATGACTTGTTAAACTGATCGTTCGGTAGTTTACACACCTATCAGCAACGTTTCTCTTTGGAATTCGTTCTTCTTGAAGTCTGAGGATATTTCGTCTGTTTCGTACATCTTGCACACCAGGTAGAAAAGTTTTTTGTCACGGCTGGCTGTCCCAAGGCTATCAGTACTTCTCGCGGAATGTCGTCTACTCCTGGGACGTTCTTTCGACTTAGGTATTTGAGAGCTTCGTCAAATTCTTCCCGTAGTGTCATATTTACCATCTCATCCGCATCTACGTCCATCTCTCTTTCTATAATATTGCTTTCAAGTTACTCTCCCTCGGATAGACTCTCTACATGCTTCTTCCACCTTTCAGCTTTAACTTCTTTGCTTAGGATTGGTTTACCATCTGAACTCTTGATATTCATACAGCTCCTTCTCTTTTCCTTAAACTCCTCTTTAATTTTCCAGTAATTTTCCCTTGTGAAATTTGCTTCTAAATCCTTATGTTTGTTCTCTAGCCATTTCTGCTTAGCAATTTTCCACTTCCTATCTATTTCATTATTTGGACTTTTGTATACCCTTTCGTCTGCTTCATTTGCTGCATTTTAAATTTTCTTCTTTCATCAATTAAATTAAATAGCTCTTGCGGTATCCAATGATTCCTACTGGGCATTGTATTTTTACCTATTTGATCTTCTGCTGCCTTCACTATTTCATCTCTTAAAGCTACCCATTCGTCTTATGCTGTATTCCTTTCCCTATTCTAGTCAACCATTGCCTGATGCTCCTCCAGAAACTCTCAACAACCGCTAGATCTTTCAACTTATCCACGTTCCATCTCTTTAAGTTCCCACCTTTTCCCAGTTCCTTCAATTTTAATCTACCATTCATAAACAATAAATTGTATTCAGAGTCCACATCTGCCCCTGGAAATGTCTTACAATCTAAAATCTGATTCCTAAATCTCTATGTAACTATTATATAATCAATCTGAAGCCTTCCGGTGTCTCTAGGTCTCTTCCACGTATACAACTTCCTTTTATGATTCTTAAACCAAGTGCTAGCGATGATTAAATTATACTCTGTGCAAAACCCTACCAGGCGGCTTCCTCTTTCAGTCCTTTTTCCCTGTCCATATTCACCCACTATTTTTCCTTCTCTTCCTTTTCCTACTATCGTATTCCAATCCCCCATCACAATTAAATTTTTGTCTCCCTTGACTATCTTAATAATTTCTTTCACCGTATCATACGTTTCTCCGATCTGTTCATCATCTGCGGAGCTAGTCGGTACGTAAACTTGCGCTACTGTAGAAGCCGTGGGTTTCGTGTCTATCTTGGCTGCGATAATGCGTTCTTTATGCTGTTCATAGTAGCTTATCCGCACTCCCATTTTTTATACATTATTAAATCCACTCTTGCATTACCCCTTTTTACTTTGTATTTATAACCCTGTATTTACCTGACCAGAAGTAATGCTCCTCCTGCCACCGAGCTGCACTAATTCCCACTGTATCTAACTTCCACCTATCCATTTCCCTTTTTAATTTTTCTAGCCTACCTTCCCGATTAAGGGATCTAACTTTCCACTCTCCGATCCGTTTGTAAGTATATGATATTTGGCAACCTTTGCAGATAAAGAAAGCTTATCTACTTCCGAATCTAAGACACACTGCCTGTAATTTTCAGTGGTTACCTTATTTATGGAAGATTGTTTTATGTCTTTGGCTCTGTGCTGTATGCGCTCAGGCTCGGTCGTGCTCTTGCTCATATACCAACAAATATTGCAATAGGTTGTCCATTCAGTTCATCTTTCATTAACCCAACCACTTTTTTATCGTATTTGTAAACCGGAAGTATCGAATCTTGGAAGCAGATCATTCCCGATATCCTCGTACATATTTGGAGTTGTAATGTGATATATCACCCTGTCTTTGTGTATGTAATACTGTTTTACACTATATGGCGGAAAATTTTTTGGTATACATCGATAGCAGAAGTCGAAAAGAAGCGTACTCGAAATATCCAAAATGGCCATTTCAACTTCAGTGTGTTATCGAAGACCACGTTAAGCCTGAAAATGTGATTCGGTAGTTAATGCAGCCAAACCAAATCTGCCTTCTCACGATGTTGTTACTCTTATGTCCCACATCTGTATCACATTTCGCCCGCATGGTTTTTCCAAATACAATATTTTCCCGTAAAGGGTGATTTTTGTTTGCGTAAAGCCATTATCTGCTGTATCTCTTGCAGATGTGGCATGTCATACATTGGTCAGACTACCAGTACTGTGGAGGATCGGCGTACTGAGCATAAGCCTAACACAGACACAGGCAACAGCCGACCAAATCCGCCATTGCTGAAAACTGTACTAGGACCGGTCATCCGACGGAATATAACAACACGGAGATTCTGCCATGCACTTCCAGCTATTGGGGTAGTGTTATTAAGGAAGCAGTTGAAATTAAGTTAGCAGGTAGCCTTATAATCAGAGAGGGAGGAGGAGGAGGAGGAGATTAGCGTTCAACGTCCCGTCGACAACGAGGTCATTAGAGATGGTTTTATAAATAGAGATGGTAGCTTTTGTTTAAATTTTGCATGAGCTCCTGCTCTCTCCCTTGTCGAAAACCAGAGGGACATAGTTAATGCTACCTCACCCGTAGATTATTAATTTCACTATCAATAATTTCTGATGTCGGCCATCTTTGGTTTGTGATGGGACTAGTGTTTACAGTGTGTGTGCACGTGTATATATATATATATATATATATATGTGTGTGTGTGTGTGTGTGTGTGTGTGTGTGTGTGTGTGTGTGTGTGTGTATGTGTGTTATCTATTCAGAGTTTCTCTATAAACCGAGTAGTAAATTCCCTTGCACAGAGCTTTCTTACTGCAGTTTTGCCTTGCTGCAACCCTTGTTCACTAAAGTACGAGCAGCCCTTAGCGGCTCGCCATCTTACTTACAACTATTCATGACGTCGCCTTTCCGGCTTAGATCTTTTTTAGTATGTGACTTGTAAGGACTGCATCTTTTTCCAGTCAGTACAAACTTTTAATTTTATTAATGTATTATATACCTAATATGTTTTAGAACAGTTGGTCTAATTCTGAAGACGACGCTCATAGTAGCGTCGAAACCTGGTCAATTTTGACTTAATATTTGTGGCCGAGGGCTTATTTGTTCTAATATAATTCTAACGAATATGCCTGGGATAGATTTAAAAGGGCTAGTTATGGATGACATGATCCATCAGCCAGTCCGAGGGATCTACACCGAATCGCCGTTGAGGAGTGGGACAATCTGGACCAACAGTGCCTTGATGAACTTGTGGATAGTATGCCACGACGAATACAGTCACGCATCAATGGAAGAGGACGTGCTAGTGGGTATTAGAGGTACCAATGTGTACAGCAATCTGGACCACCATATCTGAAGGTTTCGCTGTATGGTGGTACAACATGCAATGTGTGGTTTTCATGAGCAATAAAAAGGGTGGAAATGATGTTTATGTTGATCTCTGTTCCAATTTTCTGTACAGGTTCCGGAACTCTCGGACCGAGGTGATGGAAAACTTTTTTTGATGTGTGTATTAAACAAACAGATCCTGAGTGATGTAATTTCTTATTGACAGACAGACTCGGCCTGACCCTATGGCGCCATCTCCATAGTGTCCTAGTTTTAAGAGATTGAGTTGGGGAGGTGTGTCTCAGTATCAGTAATATCTAATTTTCCATTGTGATTGCCTAAGAGAACATCATGACATCGAGAACAATCTTACTTTATTGGACAAAATACGCAAAATTGTGGAAAACTCGGTAAAAATAAGTAAACCTGAGGAAAGTACGTAAAAATACGTAAAATTGGGAGTGCTTACGTATCTGTCTAGGTGGGGTCTCTGCTGTTGCCACTAATATTGTTACTAACAAAAAGACCTAGAGTGACGTAATTTGTTAGAAATAAATAGACGCAGCCTCTCCCTTCGCTCCAGAGTGTCTTCAGTTGTTGTTGTTGCTGTTGTTGTTGTAGTCTTCAGTCCTGAGACTGGTTTGATGCAGCTCTCCATGCTACTCTATCTTATGAACAGGGCAATAGTGTGGGATGAGTTACTCTACAGCTGGACAGCATAGGGAGAGGATCTGGCTGCGTCTATTTGTTAATGAAAAATTACGTTCTATTTGTTAATAGCAATATTACACGACACCATCAGAGACCACATCCAGACAAACATGTAAGTACTCTCATTTTTGTCTATTTATCTATAATTTTTGTAGTTTCCCCAATTTTATGTATTTTTCACCCATTTTTTTCTATTTTTCTGTCTTCACTTATAAAATAGAAAAAATGGGTGAAAAATACATAAAATGGGGGAAACTACGAAAATTGTGGATAAATAGATAAAAATGAGAGTACTTACATATTTGTCTGGGTGTGGTCTCTGATGGTGTCATGTAATACTGCTATTAACAAATAGAACGTAATTTGTTATTAACAAATAGACACAGCCAGATCCTCTCCCTATGCTGTCCAGCTGTAGAGTAACTCATCCCACACTAATGCCCTGTTCATAAGAGATGAAGGTCCATTATCTTCTTGTGTTCAGTGAGGAGGTAGCGGGTTCCCGCCATTTTTATGTCGTATGACACAATTGCTCGGGTGGTTCCCCTGGATGACCTTCATCAAATGCTGGTGGTTCCCCATGGGATAGATGGTGGAGGAAGCAATGGTCGCCAGTGTGAAACCTGACACCGGATGTTCTTATCTTATTTAGTAATAAAAAAACGGTTATAACCGGTCTGGACCTTGAACAGGTTGTGTATTCCTACTAACTGTCGTGGAAGCTGATCAAAGGACCACTCAGACAACATTTTCACTTTTATCTGTCGTTTCGGATATGCAGGCTTTGAGTGTGACTACACAAGTGCAAAGTTTTACAGGAAATCATCTATTAGTGTACAGTCTACATCTACATCTACATATATACTCTACAAACCACTCTGAAGTGCATGGCAAAGGATAAGATCTTTTGTACCAGTTATAAGGATTTTTCCCGTTCCATTCACACATGAAGCGCGTAAAGAATGACTGTTCAAAATCCTGTGTGGGCGTTGTAATTTATCTAATCTTCTCCTCACTATCTCTAGTGGAGTATATTCCTAGAGTCATCGCTTAAAACATGTTCTTGAAACCTTGCAAGTGGGTTTTTTTTTGGGACAGTTTACGTATATCTTCAAGTTTGTGCCTCTTCAGTTCTTTCAACATCTCTGTGACATTCTCCCGCGGTGAACCTGTCATTTTTCGTGCAGCTCTTCTCTGTATACGTTCACTTTTCCATGTTAGACCTATTTGGTAGATGTCCCACACACTTCAGAAATATCCTAGGATGAGTCACACGGGTGATCTGTAACCAGTTTCCTTTGTAGACTGATTGCATTTACCTGGTATTCTACCAGTAAGGCGACGTCTGCTACCTGATTTACCCACAACTGAGCCTATGTGATCTTTGCATTTCATAGCCCTACAAAGTGTTTCACCCAGGTATTTCTATGAGCTTACCACTTCCACTGTGACTCGTTGATACTGTAGTCATAGCATATTACGTTTTTTTTCTTTTGCAAGATGTACAGCTTTACATTTCTGTATATTTAAAGCAAGTTGCCAATATGCGCACCACTTTGAAATCCTATCAAGTTCTGACTCAATATGTATCCATCTTCTTCCGAGCTGTAATTCATTGTAGAGAACTACATCATCTGTGAAACCTCTGACGTTGGTATTAAAATTGTCCGCAAGATTATTAATATACAACGTGGACAGCAAGAGAAACATGCTTTCGTGGGGTACACCCGAAGTTACGTCTCTATCTATCGATGACTATCCGTCCAAGATGATTTTCTGTGTCCTCTCTGTCAAAGTATCCTCAACCCACTCACAAATTTCGCTTGATACCCCATACGATGGTACTTTTTTTAATGCGAGTAGGTGCGATACTCAGTGGAATGCTTTTCGGAAGCCAAGAAATGCTGCATCTACCTAACTGCCTTGATCCGTGGCTTTCAGTACATCGTGTGAGAGAAGTGTGAGTTGGGTCTCACATAATCGATGTTTTTGAAATCGGTGCTAACTGACATGGAGGAAGTCATTCTGTTCGAGAAATATTATTACGTCTGAGTTCAGTATATGTTCTAAGGTTCTACAACAAATGAATGTCAAGGATATTGGACGGTAGTCTTGTGGATAACTTCAACTACCCTTTTTGTAGATGGGTGCGACCTGTGCTTCTGTTCCAGCTACTGGGCAGGATGCTTTGTTCGATGAATCTATGATAGATTATACACGGTCCATGAGATGAATGCAACCACCGCCTATGTTCGACGTTAACGTCTAATATACTCACAGACGGCAGGTGATCGCGCTAGCGATGGAGAGTATAAAAATCGTGTCGACCGGACGTGGCAAACAGTGCAGTCATTGTCATAATGCAGAGGCAGAATGATTTGTCTGACGTCCAAGAGAGTATGACCATTGGCTTTTGTGCCAAGGTTGGAAGCATTTCCGAAATGATTAAGTCTGTAAACTGTTCTCGTGCCGCTGTGATTTTAGTATACCATACATGGCAAAATGGTGCTATCCAAAACCGGCTCAGAGGCAGCTGTGGTGCATCACAAGCCATAGGCGACAGGGCTGAACGACGGCTGCGGGAAGTGTACGGGTGAATAGATGTGCAGCTGTCGGGCAATTGACGTCTCAGATGAACCAAGGGTCTAACAACAGTGTCTCCTCAATGATGTTCACCGAATGTTATTGTATATGACCCTTCGCAGTAGACGCCCAGTTCATGCGTCCATCCTGACTGCTGTTCGTTGGCAACGAAGGCTGGAATTTGCACACCATTACCGCAACTGGACGTCCACTGTGTGGCAACAAATGGCCTTTACAGATGAATCACGTTTTAGGCTCCATCGGACAAATGGTCGTTGACGTGTACGATCCTGCAAGAATCGTCGGAAGGGCCAAGGCCAGAGGAGGGAGCATTATGGTCTGGGAAATGTTTACATGACATTCCCTCTGTGATATCGTCATTCTGGACGGCACAAGTATGCATCTATGCTTGGGGACCATGTCCACTCCAACATGCAGTTTGTTTTCTCCTCGGCGCAGTGGCATCTACCAGCAGGTCAACGCAACGTGTCACACAGGTCGCAGTCTATGTGCGTGGTGCGAAGAGCATCAGGATGAGTTTATCATACCCCACTGGCCACCAGACACCCAGTCTAGAATTTGTGGGACAACCTTGATCTGGCTGTTCGAGCCATGGACCCTCAACAGAAAAACCTAGCACAGATGGCCACAGAACCGGAGTCGGCTTCGCTCCACATCCCTGTAAAAACCTTGCAGAACCTCACTGACTCTCTTCCTCCACGTCCGCACACCTAAAGGTGGCTATTTGGGCTTTTGACAGGTGATCACATTAATGTGACTGGACCATGTAGTTGACAGAGGGGCTAACTCAGCTACAAATTGGTTATAAAATACGACAGTGATTCCATCGAGCCTTTGGGCTTTGTTCAGTTTTAAAGCTTTCAGCTGTTTCTCAACGTCATTCACTCTGATATCTATTTCATTCATCTTTCCAGTGGTACAAAAATTAAAATGAGGCGGTACTCTTCATTTGAAAACAGAGTTAAGTATTTTCGCTCCTGGTTTGCTACTCTCAGTTTCAGTTCCTGTCTCGTCCGTTAGTGACTGGACATTAACTTTCGTGCCAGTAGGCCTAACAGTCTCTACCTACATTTGGTTTTTCTGAATAATTTTTTGACAATATTGTGCTACAGAAGTCACTGAAGGCTTCACGCATTGCTCTCTTGACAGCTAGATGCTTTTGATTCAGCATCTCCTTGTCTTTAGCCCTATACTTTGTTTTATACCTACTACGCTGTAGTTTCAGTTTTTTTAGAAGTTAATTTACATCGACAGTATACTATGGAGGATCGTTCCCATCATGAACTGTTCTGCTGGGTACATATCTATCCAGGGAATAGTCAACTATTGTTTTAAACTTGAGCCATAACTCCTCTAGACGCTCCTGTCCTGAGCTGAGAGTTTCAAGTCCCTCGTTGAAATATGACTCTACTTTGTATTTGTCTAGTTCGCTGAACATATAAGTCTTTGTACGTATTTTAGTATTCATTGCTAATATGGTCACTGATACCAGTTTTGATGTGGACATCCTCTAGGACCTCAGGTCTCCTTGTTGACATTAGATCTAACACATTTCGATAATGAGTGGGGTTCCGAAATATTTTTTGTAGGTAGTTTTCAGATACGGCATTTACTAATGTTTCATGGGATATCTTATCGCGCCCATCACTAACTTAATTATAATTATCCCAATTGATTGTTGAATGTTAAAGCCTGTACCGACGATGACAGTATGACTGGGGTACCTACATACAAGCTAACTGAGGTTTTCTCTGAAGTTTTCAGTTACAGTAGGAGGTGAGTCTGGTGGACGATACAAGGATTGAATTATAATTCTATGCCCACCATTGATACTGACCTTTGCCCAACAGTCTCGCATGCTGCTTCGATTTATATCATGGTGGATTTGAGTATCTTGTCTACTACAGCATAAATAGACTGATAAGCCAAAACATTATGACCACTGCCCTCCGCGACGTTGGATGCCGCCTAGTGGCGATGCGGGCACGTGACGAGGGTAACAAAGTATGCAAGCGGAGCAGATACGAACAGGGGATCACCCTAGCCAAGATATGGACTGCAAATGGGGAAATCCATTGAGATAAACGACTTTGACTAATGGTAGATAATTATTATTACGCAGAGCCTCTGAATTAGTTTCTCGAAAACTGCGAAGTTGGTCGAATGTTCACGTGCTACTGTCGTGAGCATCTACGGAAAGATGTAGATGGACAGTGAAACTACCACTAGGCACTAAATGGTTGGACGTCCACGACTGTTCGCAGAACGTGGGATTCGGAGGCTTGTCTGCTCTGTGAAGTAGGATAGGTGACCTGCGGTATCTCTGCCGGAAGAGCACAGTGCTGGTGTATGCAAAAATGTTTCGGAGCACACCTTTCATCGTACACTGTTGAACATGGAACTCCACAGCAGATCACCTCTACGTGTTCACATGTTGAGCCACCAACGACATCGTCAGATACGACTGCAGTGGGCATGAGACCATCAGGATTCAGCCGTCGAGCAATGAAAACGTGTCAGCTCTTCGGGTGAATCACATTTTTGCTGGACTAGGTCGCTGGTCGTCTCCACAAACGCCATCATCGAGGTGAACGGCGGCTCGAAACGTGCAGCGCCCCACAGACGAAGGCTATGGGAGACATTCTCCTGAGCTAACATAGGATCTGTGATAGTGATCGAAAACATGACAGCTACGAACAACATGCATCCCTTCAAGCTTGATGTCTTCCCCGATGGCGATTTCACCTTTCAGTAGTATAATTGTCCGTGTCTCTGACCCAGAACCGCGCTACAGTGGTTTGAGGAGCATTATAGTGAACTAACGCTGATGGCTCCGCGATCATATTCGCCTGATGTAAATCCCATGGAACTCAACTGGATCGCTATCGGGAGCCATCACCACGTGCGCAAATCGGCGGCCCATTGTTGACGCTAATTACATGGCCTGTGCGTAGACATCTAATGGCATATACCCCAAAAAGCCTACCAACAAATTGCCGGATCCATGATACGCAGAATCAGTGATGTATTTCGTTCCAAAAACGGTCAAACTAGCTATTAAGCAGGTGGTCATAATGTTTGAGCTCATTTGTGTACACCACCACCATTTCCCCATAGCCCATACTTTCTATATTTGCTTAAATTCTTCCCAAAGATCTCATTACCACCAACTTCAGAATTTAACTAGCTTTTTGTACTTAGTATTATGTGAGCTTTGTGGTGTCACCGCCAGACACCACACTTGCTAGGTGGTAGCCTTTAAATCGGCCGCGGTCCATTAGTATACGTCGGACCCGCGTGTCGCCACTGTCAGTGATTGCAGACCGAGTGCCGCCACACGGCAGGTCTAGAGAGACTTCCTAGCACTCGCCCCAGTTGTACAGCCGACGTTACTAGCAATGGTTCACTGACAAATACGCTCTCATTTGCCGAGACGATAGTTAGCATAGCCTTCAGCTACGTCATTTGCTACGACCTAGCAAGGCGCCATAGCATTTGATACTTATCTTGAAGCATGTACAGTCAAGAGAGATGTTCTACAATTATGGATTAAAGTTAAGTATTACAGCAACTGCGTCCGTTTTTCTAAGTTCTCATTTCCTTGTAATGTTCCAGACCTCACGCCAGCCTGCGTGAGCTTAAAGCGTGCATTTCGGCCTCCTCTAGCAACACGGTGTTGGCTCTTCTGCCAACACTTCAAGCTTCACTACTTTTTAGGAGCTCCTCAAATTCTGGCACGTTGTTGCAAATGCTTCAGCAGTAAATCACTAGGATTTTAATAGTCTAGCCTCTGGAGAACCTTTCTTTTGATCTTACAGTGATACTTTTGGGTTTCACACAACTATCGTTGCCTGGATTGGATGGAGAATCGCCTAATCTAAAAAGAGCCATGTGTGTACTGTTGTTTCGTCCGGCCATAGCTGTGGGTTCTTTCACTGTTGTAAGAGAAGGCTCATCAATTTAGAACACATGAAATGTTGGTTCACTTTATTACATAAATGAATAAAACTTTTACTTAACTTTGACACAGCTCTTTGTGACACGATTGCTTGATAATTTACAACTGTCGTAGAGTATGAAAGCGTCACTTTATGCATATTAACAAACTGTTCTCTTGCAGTACAAAATGTAACATTTACGAAAGTACAATTCATCAGAAACTTTAACTGTCACTGTCTTACACGATAATATTGACTCCATGCTAATGCAGATGCGCTCTTCTCTCTCTCTATAGGCCCTAACTTTTCATTCGAAAAGGAATAAATCGTATTTTTTAACTAGACATAGACCATCAAATCGTAGGGGAAGCTTACTCCAACATTTAGCATGCAGCTAGTGATTCACTACAGTCGTAAGTACTGTCGTTATTTGCAAAGAACACGAAAAATATGGTACTGTGCGTTTTCTTAACGCAACCGCACGAACTGTCAGTTGTTGAAAGTGTCCTCACATAAATCACAGACTCAGTGTAACAGCGAGTCATTATTACTCGGTATTGCAGGATCAGATAACGCAAACACCATGCCACTGAAAGATTAATTTGGTCATGCTCGTTGTGGACCGAAAATCATTCAGATCAAGTGCTTTTTTGCCTTCTAGCCGACTATAGCGTACCCATGAGAGCAAAGTCATATCGATTTTTCGGGTATTTTCTGAAAGACCTTTTGATTGACAACAGTTTATGCTCTCTCTAATTTTCTGTTTCTATTGAATATACGTTCAAACACGACATTAGAAGCAGTGATCAAGCCACTGAACTAAGTTTTTGCAATTAAGTTTCAGATAATTGTCCACATTTTGTCATTGTGCTTCCAATCTTTCGCACCCAGAATGACACTCGCCATTGGACATCTCCCCCCTTCGGCCTCAAGAGTAACAGAAAAGCGAAGGGCCTAGTGTGCATGTTTAAAATCTGTTGGCTAATGCAGTCAGCAGAACTTCAATTGAAGCTGCACTTATCTTAATCTTTTGTCTATATGAATGGCAAAGGCCCTAGAATTATTGAATATCAGGCGACTCTACTATCACTCTTTCTTTCACCTATTTCCCGTCGGCGTCTGAAACACAGTTCTCTGTTTCACACAAGTACTATTGTTAGTACGTGATCTGTCGGCATACTTCCAAGATGTACCCTCACCACAGTAATGATCACGTACGACAGCCTTATATTTCTGGGTGCCTCCAAAGATGACCCTCTCTAACGCCACCACAATCAACTAGACCTCCACTGCCCCATCAAATGATGACGCCATTTCCACTACTACCACTGTCAAGTCCAGTAGGCACAACTTCAGGATATATGTCGCTCTTTACACAGTCTGCTAAGCCTCTGGCACAGTTCTCAAACCCACAGGCTCCCAAGACTTTTACCAAACGGGGTACATCACAAGTGGGGTCCTTTGGGTTCTGTCATCATCGGCAATGTAGCTACAAGCTGCTGCCAGTGCGTTGAGCCTGGTTCTTGTAAGTGGCGATCAAAAAATTTCGGTTTGGGGCGTAGCTGCAGCGTAAATTCCATGTAGCGCGACCGTAAGCGGGTGTATGTAAGCACCAGCATATAGGCAGGGGATTGTTGTGGCATTTGTGTGTTTACGACGTTCGTGTGGTAAATGCGGAAACGTGAACTATGGCGTCGTTATTACCAAATGCTTCCAAACAGACCAATGGGCTGTTATTTTCTCGTCTGCCGAAGAACAAACGCCGTTAGACATCCATCGGAGAGTGAAGAGTGTGCATGGGGCAGCATGTCTGTCGAAAATCAGCATTATGGAATAGTGCTCCAAGTTCCGTGCAACTCGCAGTTCGACAAAAGAAGCTGGTGGGTGTGGGATTGCTTATTGATTTCAAGGAACCTGGAGTCTCCATCACTGGGGAACGGTACTGTGCGACTCTGGAGAAACTGTGGCGTTCAAGTAAAGCGAAACGTCCGGGAAAACTGCGACACGGTTGCTGCTGTTTCATGATCACGCACATTCGTGTATCGCAAATGTCGTGGTGCAGAAGCTACGTCAACTCAAGTGGGATACACTCGAACACCCACCCTGTAGTCATCATCAATCTCTCCACGCAATCATCACGCCTTCAGTCCGTTAAAAAAGGCCTTGATGGGTCAGGGATTCCTGTTGGATGAGGATGTGCAACAGGTGATTATGGATATCTTCATGCAGCTGGACACGGTATTTTATTAAATGTATATCTTCTACCTGGTGCGTCGGTAGAATGACAGCCGATAAGGCGATTTTACCTGATTGACATTCCGCTTCTTGACTATACGGCCTTCGAAGGCAAACTTTTTGATTGCTGCTTACGAGTATATAAACACCTCTGACTCCAACTACGAGGTGCGGCTAGAAAAAAACCGGACTGATGCTGGAAAAACATTTATTTACAATTATTTACAATTTCATGTTATCTCCTTCAATGTACTCTCCTCCTCGGTCTCTACACCGCTCCATACGAATTTTCCACTGTTCATAGCAATGCTGCAGATCATTTTCCATACGTCCATACATTACTTCCGTCGCTTTTTCTTTTACTGCTTCAACAGTCTCAAATCTAGTTCCTTTCAAAGCTGACTTGACTTTAGGGAAAAGAAAAAAGTCACAGGGGGCCAAATCAGGTGAGTAGGGTGGATGATCTAAGATGGGAATGTTGTGTTTTGCCAAAAACGTCTTCACTGACAACGCACTGTGAGCTGGGGCATCGTCTTGGCGAAGGATCCATGACTTTTTTCTCCACAAATCGTTCCGTTTTCTCCGTACTCGCTCACGTAGGGTAGCCAGGACGCTAATGTAGTAATGCTGATTCACTGTTTGTCCCTCTGGTACCCAATCAATGTGCACAATCCCTTTGATGTCAAAAAAAAAAAAAACAATCATCATTGCCTTGAATTTCGATTTTGACATTCGTGCTTTTTTTTGTCGTGGAGAACCAGGAGTTTTCCATTGCATCGATTGGCGTTTAGTTTCGGGATCGTAAGTAAAAAACCACGATTCATCGCAAGTAATAACATTTTGCAAGAAGGTGGGATCACTTTCAATGTTTTCCAGGATGTCAGAACAAATCATTCTTCGGCGTTCCTTCTGTTCAATTGTGAGACACTTTGGAACCATTTTTGAACACACTTTGTTCATGTTGAAACTTTCATGAAGAATCTGCCTAACACTTTCCTTGTCAACTCCTGTTAACTCAGACACTGCTCTGATCGTTAAACGGCGATCTTGTCGAACAAGTTTACCGATTTTTTCAATGTTTGCATCAGTTTTTGCTGACAATGGTCTGCCAGTGCGAGTGTCATCACTGGTGTCTTCGCGGCCATCTTTAAATCGTTTAAACCACTCAAACACTTGTGTTCGCGATAAACAATCATCGCCGTACACTTGTTGTAACATTACAAACGTTTCACTTGCAGATTTTCCTAGTTTGAAACAAAATTTGATGTTAACACGCTGTTCTTTCTGTACACTCAACATTTTCCGACGCACAGACAAAACGTCAACTACTTAAAACAGACGCCACGGGCAGACTGAGTGCAGGAGGCAGATGAAACTCGAGCAGCAGGCGGAGCGAGAGTCACGTGACAGGCCACGCGACTTTCAACCTTATTGCATTCGTTTTATTGTTTCACCAGTACTAGTCCGGTTTTTTTCTAGCCACACCTCGTATACAGGCTTGATGGTACCACCAGTAAACTCCTTCAACCTTGCGGAGAGGGTGATACCCCGAGACTCAGGAAATGGAAAATTTTCTCTAGTAAACCTTCTTCCAAAGCATTGTACGACTTCCCTATTTATGAAATTCTTCTTGGCTGAAACCTCACTGGACAGTAGGGGGCACTGTCTAAGCACTCACTGTCATTGTGACTGAATGAATGACACCAGCAAACATAGAATATTAAAATGGATATCTTAGTTTGTTAATACTAGTTGGTTACCTACGTCATGTCAATATTATGTTTCCCTGAATATAGGAGCATGGAAATGAGGATACAGGGTTCTCCTTACTAAAAGTTTCGATGAATCTTCACAGGCTGCAGATTCCGTGATGCTTGTCATTCTCTTTGGGTTGAAAATCAGTTTATTGCTGGTAGACGTATTATTGTGGCTTGTGATTGCACTGTAGTTCCTTCGCTACACTGTCGCACAGATGACAAAATGGTAGATATCGAAATAGATGACGGAGGATAGAAAAACAATTAAAATCGCTCAAAAGGGGAAAGGCAGCTGGACCTCATGGGATACCAGTTCGATTTTACATATAATATATTTTATATATAAATGACCTTGTGGATAACATCGGAAGTTCACTGAAGCTTTTTGCAGATGATGCTGTGGTATATCGAGAGGTTGTAACAGTGGAAAACTGTACTGAAATGCAGGAGGATTGACGCTTGGTGCAGGGAATGGCAACTGAATCTCAATGTAGACAAGTGGAATGTGCTGCGAATACATAGAAAGAAAGATCCTTTATTATTTAACTACAATATAGCAGGTCAGCAACTGGAAGCAGTTAATTCCATAAATAATCTGGGAGTAGAAATTAGGAGTGATTTAAATTGGAATGACCATATAAAATTAATCGTCGGTAAAGCAGATGCCAGACTGAGATTCATTGGAAGAATCCTAAGGAAATGCAGTCCGAAAACAAAGGAAGTAGGTTACAGTACACTTGTTCGCCCGCTGCTTGAATACTGCTCACCGGTGTGGGATCCGTACCAGATAGGGTTGATAGAAGAGAGAGAGAGAAGATCCAACGGAGAGCAGCGCGCTTCGTTCCAGGATCATTTAGTGATCGCGAAAGCGTTACGGAGATGATAGATGAACTCCAGTGGAAGACTCGGCGAGGGAGACGCTCAGTAGCTCGGTACGGGCTTTTGTTGAAGTTTAGGGAACATACCTTCACCGAGGAGTCAAGCAGTATATTGCTCCCTCCTACGTACATCTCGCGAAGAGACCATGAGGATAAAATCAGAGAGATTAGGGCCCACACAGAGGCATACCGACAATCTTTCTTTCCACGAACAATACGACACTGGAATAGAAGGGAGAACCGATGGAGGTAATCAAGGTACCCTCCGCCACACACCGTCAGGTGGCGGGCGGAGTATGGATATAGATGTAGATGTGATATTACGATAATGAGCCTACTGGGCATTATAAACATTTTACCTACTTCAAAGTGTGGAAAAGAATTTTAATATAGTAAAGACGATGTTTCCAATGTAGCAGTAAACATAAGCATGAACAGAAAAAAGTGAAAGAAATGCTGGTATTCAAAACCTTCACAAAGAAAACGAGGAGATTAAAAAGAGTTATTTGAAAACTAATTAAAACACCAACAGTTTCAAGTGAAGGGCGATACAGAAGACAAAACCAGAAGGAAGTACATTATTAATTTCTAATAATGTTGACCACTTCCATAAAAATATAAATTTAGTTCATTTTATATGTATATCAGATGTAGTGTTTTGCATATTATCTTCCCCGATAAATATTTAAATGCAATTTGTAGCTCTCAGATTCTCAAAAATGTTGTTAAACAATTACAGAGCAAACTTTAAAAGATATAGTCTTATTTTTGTGTGAAATTTTGCCATAACACTTGCTTCCGCATATTTTCCGTTCCCAGATTCGCATCCTACGGGGATCCTGGGGCTGGCGTGGCCGTCCCCGGTTGCCTCTTCGGCACCACCTGCGGAACCGGTGCCTTCGGCGCCGCAGCAGCTCAACTTCCCGGTGCTCGTCCTGGCATCTGCCGTGGCCCCGGTCCCGTCGTCGTCGTCGTCGCCGCCCTCCCTGTTTCTCGCCCGACCGGCATCAGAAGAGGGTGGGCACATTTCTGTGGATTTAGCAACCGACGTTGCCCTCGGAGTGCAGAACGGGTGTCAGGGTGCAGCTGGGGGCTCGACGCCAGGCCCAGTTGGGAGTCCCAGCTCCTCACGCCACCCGGCTTCCTACCTCCCTCTCCCCCCCCCCCCCCCCAACACCATTGTCACAGAATGACTCTCTAAACGACAACGGTGCGGCATTTTGGGGGGAGGAATGTGCACTCCTAAAGCATTGACTGCACACTGACCAGCGCAGCGCGGCCAGACGGCATCAAGAAAGCGCTGCCCGCATGTTGATGGAAAGAACGGGCGGCGCCACGCAAAAATGTTCAAATGTGTGTGAAATCTTATGGGACTTAACTGCTAAGGTCATCAGCCCCTAAGCTTACACACTACTTAACCTAAATTATCCTAAGGACAAACGCACACACCCACGCCCGAGGGAGGACTCGAACCTCCGCCGGGACCAGCCGCACAGTCCATGACTGCAGCGCCCTATACCGCTCGGCTAATCCCGCGAGGCGGCGCCACATCTCCAGGAAGACAAGAGTCCACCGCCCCCTGCCAACACTGGCTCTAAGCACTATGGGACTTAGCATCTAAGGTCATCAGTCCCCTAATCTCAGAGCTACTTAAACCTAACTAACCTAAGGACATCACACACATCCATGTTCGTGGCAGGATTCGAACCCTGTCAACACTGACTTAACCAGCCGCCCATCGCTGGTAGGCCCAGTTCAGTCGCAGACTTCGAGAGCATCAGTCCTGAGTAATATCAAGAAGATACTTAGCCTGTGTTCTGCAAGTAGTAATAGACTGTCGATGTAATTGCATGTAAGAAGCACAGGAAGGAAACTGAGTATTGTTTCTTCCCTTAATATAAATAAAGTTTTCGATTAATCTGAAGGTGTTTTGTAGAGATGATTTTGAATTCCGGCCACTGGCCGTCGCAACTTCTCTCCTTCCTTGTTTGTGTCAATGCTGACTCCCACAGTAGCCGGCACAAAAGGATGACCTCATAATCAAACTCACTACCGGTAAGCTTGAAAGTCCAATGTGTTAAGACGAGATGGGTCTTTCAGATCAAGCAACCATTTCAGTGACGCATGATCAGTCACAACCTTAAATCTTCTACCATACAAGTAACACTGGAAGTATGTAATACCGTATATGACCACTAACATTTCATTTTCAGCTGTCAAGTAGTTACGTTCCGCTATATTTAACTGACTCGAATCATACACTACTGGACGCTCCTGTCCATTAACTTTCTGACCGAAAATATAGCTGACTGTTCCGTTAGCAGCACTACATCAAAGGATGAACTCTTTTTCAAAATCGGGGAAAAACCAATACTGCGTCCTAAATTAATACCTTTTTCTATTTCTCAAATGCAATCTGACGCCGGCCGCGGTGGTCTCGCGGTTAAGGCGCTCAGTCCGGAACCGCGCGACTGCTACGGTCGCAGGTTCGAATCCTGCCTCGGGCATGGATGTGTGTGATGTCCTTAGGTTAGTTAGGTTTAAGTAGTTCTAAGTTCTAGGGGACTGATGACCACAGAAGTTAAGTCCCATAGTGCTCAGAGCCATTTGAACCATTTTTTTGCTATCTGACATAAACTGATGAACGACTGCCCATGTTCACATAATTAATGTGTCTCAGATAGTAAATTCTAGTTCGAGAAAAATGGCGCTTGTTCATGCTCAGCGTCATAGGTGCTGAATCCACTTGCAATGATAATTTCCACATGGTGCCGTAAGTCTTTGGTCTGCCCTTAGGTGCTGCCTCTAACTGATGATAACCACTTTTGAGATCCGCTATTGTAAATAACGACACTGACCCAAATTATCCAAGGTCTAGGTAATATTAGCCTTGGATAGTCATCTCCAACAGTCTGTGCAATTATAAACCTATAATCACAGCATGTTTGTTTGATCCGTCTAATGATTTTTAGGCATGATATTCGTGCTCCAAGGGCTGAGGGCTGTCACTAGGTTCTATGGTCCCATCTAGTTGCTGTTCAGTGAACTCCTCCATCCATGGTTGGAAATGTTTTGCTTCTTATAAATCAGATTATTATCCTCTGTAGGTATGTGGCACTGAGTTACTGGAGTCGCTGGTAATCCCCCATCTGCACAAAAGAAGTCGCTAAACTTTAACAATACTTATTCCACAGCTGTGTGATCACTGTCCTTCAAGGGACCCACCTTTACATGCTACGCTGCTATGTCGATGATTTGGTTATGGCTTATACCCAGACCTGACCGACTGAAGTCTTCTTCCTCTAATACTTCGCAGAGTGGCTGTCACTGTACCGTTTGACAGGCTAACTTCACCTCTGGAAAAGTTATGTGCTAACTGGAACCAGATATTCCCCACTAAAATTACTTTCATGTGCTACGCTTCTGTGCACAAAACAACGTGTACCATCCAACTCTTCATTGCTTGAGAAGGGCACAACCACGTAAGAAGTCCCACAAGGCAAATCAGTACCCAACGAACCCCACATTTTTTACCTATGCTCAACGCTGTTATCGCCAACGGCAAGTAATTTATATCGTACTGCCCCAAGTCTCCTCCTACTCGCCAGCTCCAGTCTGATAATGGACATTTGCGTCCCTGTATCCACACAGTGTGTTCCACACCTCCCACTAAGTCCACTAAGCAGCATTCCAACTGTGCACTAACTTGTGCAGTGTTACTGTCTATGAGAATTGCTTTGCGATGGTTGAAGCAGGCCCATTTGAGTTTAATGATGGCTTCTCATTTTTCCTCTTTCAACAATCCAGTGTTCGGTGGCCTATTTCCCCACACGAGTAACACTATAGTTGCCTACATTGTTTCTGCATATGACCCTTACGTCCGCAAATTTCATATTTGACCTCTGAGGCAAATACTCGGCCATCTGGGCAATGCTTCATGGCAAAATCTGTCCCCTCCAATTGCGCTGCAATTCAAAGAGCTACTGTTAAATCACTTGGTTTCTCAGTGTGAACTCTTCGTGACACATCTGTGGGATGCTGTGCAAAGAAATCGTCTAACACTCTTTCTTCTACTTCCTGCAATAACATCTTATCCACCTCCGCATTCTGGGTAGGCTCATACGTCTGCGTATTGACTCTGCGAACCCCGTCTGAAAATATTTCCATTGATCATCACATTTCAAAGACAAAGTACTGACCTTCTCGAGAAAAAACTGTGTGCTGTTTTGTTTTTGGTAAAGCAGGTGTAGTTAAGCGACCGACTACTCAAAAGAGTACACTTTACTCGGGGTCTCATGATATAACATATATGTCTTGGTTTTCCCTGTTACACACAAGTTTGCAGCATGAAGAGTTTCGGTACTTTGACCAAGAACTCATTCATTACATCAGTAGCTGTGACATCATTAATGAATATAGGCATATCTGTCGTTGTTCTACCTGAGAAGTGCAGCTACAACCGAATCAAAAGAAGCCACCCCCCACTCTGCCTTATTTTCCGTTCAATCATACTGTGACTGAAGCCTCAAATCTACGAAAGAGTTCCTCATGCTCTGTATTTGGCGAAATTTTCCTCTGTTAGCACCGTCACTCGCTCTGTTAGTGCAGCAACAGGCTCTCTAGTAGTAGCAGAAACACGTCTCTTCTTCCATTTTGCGTATTTTACTCCCGTTGTAATTAATACTAGAAACATAAATAACTAATCACTAAAGACTAAGAACAAACCTCATAAATTACGTTTTGCGGCGTATCATCGGCCATCTACACTCTGAAAATCGCAAGCGCAATGACCAATACGCCGAGACGTAAAACATGTGGCTACCTCAGGCTTAGTGCACGGCAGTTCGTATCCCGCAAGACTGCAAAACTGACACCCTATTGGTGCTAGACTATCAGGCTTACCATTACCCTCAAACAATGATAAGTCCATGGGTCCACATGTAAATGTCACTTTAAACATAATCTATCCAGTACGTGCATAAATCGTATCTAACCACTGAGAACACATAACTGAACCAAAGTGAGACTCACCACACCACAATTTGCTGTGACAATATTGTTGAACTACAGCTATGTCAAGTACTACTGCTCGTACACGACTACCAAAGTACCTAATCTTACTACTCGAGACCAAAACAAAGTGTTTGGCTGTCAAGATGTACCCAACAATTATTTCTCTCACCAAACCGCAGCATTTGATTGGATGAAAACTTCACGACATAACACATCGTGTCAGAAAGTTTAATGACTACTGTCTGACATCAATTATCGTAACGACCCACCCTATTCTGGGCCACTACACGTCAGGATGGGTGAGAGAAATGGTGAGGAGGGGGCAGATTTATGCCTGGGTGTATAACAAAACAGTGATACCATTGACAGGTGTTTCTTTCCAGTAGCCTTGTACAGCGTGATTCGCTGAGGGTCATCTAACATGTGCCCAAACTCAGCCGGCTGCAGGTTGCAGATGTGCTGACACTCCAACGGCATCTATGATATCTGCTGTTCTGGGTCGCAGGGAGCTGCTGCCACAACATAGTGTAAACTGCCAGCAGGCAAAGAACGGACACGCCCCACCCAGGTCCCCTGGGAGTTTTGCCAGATATGCTCCCCCATGCATACTCGTGGTCCACATGTGACAGCTGACACGAGATGTCTAATGCTGAGCAGCAATGGCCCGGTCACCCACCAGGGGGACCAGGACAGTGGCCAATGACGTCCAGGTGGGTAGGAGGCCATGAGTGCATACCTCCTCCAGCCTGAAGTCCTTCGGCTGCTCCATACAACTGAGGCTGACTGCATGTCAGCTCCCTTCATCAGACCGAGCGAGGTGGCGCAGTGGTTAGCACACTGGACTCGCATTCGGAAGGACGACGGTTCAATCCCGTCTCCGGCCATCCTGATTTAGGTTATCCGTGATTTCCCTAAATCGCTTCAGGCAAATGCCAGGATGGTTCCTTTGAAAGGGCACGGCCGATTTCCTTCCCCATCCTTCCCTTACCCGAGCTTGCACTCCGTCTCTAATGACCTCGTTGTCGACGGGACGTTAAACACTAATCTCCTCCTCCTCCTCCCTTCATCAGGAAAGTTTGTCCAGTACCGCGGCTGCCACACCACAGGTATGGTGTGCCTCGTGCTGGAACTTGATGAGTTGATGAGTTAACCAGTGGGGCCGCGCGGGATTAGCCGAGCGGTCTGGGGCGCTGCAGTCATGGACTGTGTGGCTGGTCCCGGCGGAGGTTCGAGTCCTCCCTCGGGCATGGGTGTGTGTGTTTGTCCTTAGGATAATTTAGGTTAGGTAGTGTGTAAGCTTAGGGACTGATGACCTTAGCAGTTAAGTCCCATAAGATTTCACACACATTTGAACATTTTAACCAGTGGGCAGGCAACCAGCAAATCTTCATGACGAACAGTTAGTACTGGTTTCTCTAAAACTTAAGGAAACCCATCATCCTCTCCAGTTCGAGAAACAGACAGAATGGTGGATGACTGAATATCTTTTATTCCCTTATAGCTGCGCTTCTGATGTAGTCCTACAGGGATGGAGGGAGGGGATGTTGTCATATTACCCATCCCGTCTGCTTTTCCTAGCACGCTCTGCACTGAGCATGGGTTGATAGGCCTGGTTGAATTTGAAACGTGCAAGTTTTTCAGTAGCACGCAGGTGC
This sequence comes from Schistocerca americana, assembly GCF_021461395.2. NCBI lineage: Eukaryota > Metazoa > Arthropoda > Insecta > Orthoptera > Acrididae > Schistocerca > Schistocerca americana. The sequence continues at coordinate 724,397,769 of NC_060130.1, forward strand.
TCAAAGTTACAGAATGTTGCTTCACATTTGATCACAACGAGCTGCGGTGTTACCTGTTCCACGCACTTTGGCTGTGACCAGTGTCGCAATACCTGTCCAGCTGGAGTGTTTTAATGTAATGTCAACAGTACTGCCCAGTTGCTTATTTGATTAGCACACAACCGAACTGGCCTCCCTTACCTGTCTACTGCTGGAATAAAAGCTTAAAAACTTATAATCCCCACACCAAACTTTTTCGGTGCACAGAAACACAATATCTCCACTGCTTGTCTATGAATATCGTTGCTCTTACCATTTCTGCTTCACCTCATCTGCACCATGAAAGCATGCTGGGTCATAGCTTGAAGTCCTTCGGCTGCCCCAGAGGGCAGAGGCAGACTGCATGTCAGCTCCCCATACCAGTAAAGTTTCCGCAGTCCCACAGCCATCACACCACAGGTGCCTCGTGCAGGAACTTGATGAGTTAACCAGTGGGCACAGTACCAGCAGATCTTCATCGCCAAGGGTTAGTCCTGCTTTCTTTAAAACTCAAAAAAGCCCATGCTGCACACTGGTGATTTTACTTCTGTTTAGGTAAACTATTTTTCAGTTCATTTTAGTTAGTTGTTATCCCTCTCTTCATTGGGCTTCTCCTTCATAGCCATCCTACACAGATTTAAAAGGGCTTCAAAGTGATTTTTCCTCATTAAGGTTTTTCTTATAATTTACTTCCTTTCTGACTAGTTAGTTGGCCACAAATCAGATTCAATGTATGGGCTTAACAATGAAGGAAAGAAGCATGTCTGAAATTCTCTTCCAGGAGAGAATGTACACCTGAATGATTACATTTCACAGCAGAGAAATAATATTTTATCTTAATTATCTATAATATACAGTAAAATTTCTTTTAGTGATCCTACTAAAGCATTTGTTCCATGTTCACAACGAGTGGGGAAGTCCAAAACTTTTTACAGGTTTTCCTTAATACAAAACACATCCAATAATCAAGACAAATTGTGAAATTGTTGAAATATTAGTTGTCTGATCAATAATAACTGATAACAAATCAATGGCAGTAATTTTATTTCTTACTCAGTCATGATAAACTTACTGAGTATAGGAAGTAACAAAATAAATTATATTTATCTTTAAAATTGACTTTGAAAAGGGTACCATTGGGAAGTTAATCCTTAAGTGTATCATCAAGGTCAGCTGTGAAATTTACAAATCATGGAATATTCCTTGATCTGAGAAATCAGTGCCTTCATCATGTCTGTAAGGTTAAGGTTCAGAAGCAACTCAAAATGCAATGCAGTTGACAGTTTTAGAAAGCGTTTAAATATTTTTGGGGATCTGTTTATTAAGTCTTTCAATTTGTTGTCTGTAAGTGCTGCCAGTGAATACCATGTATCCTGCAAGAGTGTGTTTTAGCTGTGCAAACATATGTTATGTGGACTGTCCATACACCTTAATCTTCCGTGGTAATTTCCTGAGACCATCAGTGCCTGTAAACGCATAAGTGGGTTCACAAACAGCACTCTCTTTTATAAACAAAAATATCGATCGTAGTACAGTTTGCTTGTTTTTAACCACGACTACCTTTCCAATCCACTTTTCTATCAAAGCTTGGTCTAAAAGTTCTTACTTTTTTCATTGCTTTAATTTTTGGTTTTTTAATAGCTTGATTTCTGGTGTTGTTTCCCTAAGGTTCTTGGTATATAGCTTATTTTGAAGCTGCATGGAACAAAATTTAGTTTTTCTCAAATTTTTCACTGGCTTTGCACACACCTTATCTTCAATTAACAATCACAGTACATCTAAGAACTCACAATTTCAAGCCAAGAAGTGCATACTGAATCATACCTCTCAGTCCGCAGTAAAAGCTTGCCGCAGATTCAGTAACTTACCTGCAACAAGAAGTAAACTCAAGTGCTAATTAAACTCATGTTATTATTTCAGTTTCATGGTTATGATTAGTTGCAGGTACCATTAATGTTACAATATTATAAGTTATGCAACAGTGTAGATTTGAATTAGAATAAATAGGTGCTATTTGTTAGTCATATCAATGGGTGCACCATGAATCAAAAGGAACTATGCTTTGGCAAGGTTCAGTAGCAGGACCGCAAGTTAAGGCTCTGTTGGATGCATATTAGAGCATTGCTCTAATTCTGAGAGTAGGAGACACCCTATTCCTGCCCCAAAATTCTTCTTTGCCCCTAGCAAGCAAATCTGGTGGCAGGAATATGCAATTAAGAGGTGCAAAACTGAATTTTGCGTGTGGATCAAGCCGATCAGGTAATGTTGAATGCTAATTTCAACAAAGGCCCATCCATTCTTCTTTTTCTTTTGAGATACTTGGTTAACATTGCTCCTGCTGATGGGGATATTCTTCATCATTGTTATGACACAAATGTTGTTTGTGATTATATGGGTCTGTGACTTATCTTATGGAAATGCTTCATTCTTGTTGTACCAACAGGAATTTGAGACTGTATGTCCCAAGATTCAGCTACTTTTTTATTTCAATGAGTCTATCATGATTTTATGTGGTGCACAGAAGTACTGGAAATATACATAGTATATTTTATGAATAAAAGCCCTTGACAGTTGGTAAGGAAATATGTTTAGTTTTTAGTTCAAATACATGTCTTGTAATGTTAGTTCATTAGCTGAATGATAGAGCTCTACATTTGAAATACATATCATAAATAAAAAATATGAAAAAAGCCAAACATAACGTCAACAGAATTTTATTAATAAAATATTTAATATATTATATAATATACTTTGGCCATTTTGTTCACTGTAATTAACTATGTAGGTCTAACATTCAGGTCCTCTTTAGAAGTAAACCACACTTACTGAAATTTCATACACCAAAAGGCCCAGCAGTTACCAAAGCAATGCATACCAAATCAGCCTTAATTAATGCCATCTATAGTTATGTATTACATGTGTCATAGAACAGTTGAGGCAGAGTTAATCACAAAAGCAGAACACTTCAACAAGGTGCATACTGCAGTCATGAGGAAAGGAACCTATCAGCCATGACTTCCCATTTGCTAGCCTGATAAGGTAAGTCAGCATCCCTTTACAATGAATGAGTATACTGAGCTCAGGAAGAGGATAACATTTTAATATTACATGTTGCATGTCTTTGGGAGTACATTTTTTCCAGGAAAAAAGAAGGAAAAAATGAAACAATGGTGTGAAGGTGTTACATGAAAGAGTAAATGTTACATCATTTATTTATTTTAAGTCATTTACTGTACTAGCCAAGAAACCTTCAATGCATACAAGATATTGACATGTGGAAAAATCGGGTCTACTGCCGGATGTTTGTGTCACTCTGGCACAATATTTCGGCCACATAACTCGTTGCCTTCTTCAGGTGCTACCTGAGACTGCTGTGTTGGAGGATTTGTCCAGTATTTATGCCCAGAGGGCGCTTGGTGCTCTCTTTGCCGTCCGCGCCCGCCTGGCGCTACTCGTAATGTGTTGTCTCTTCCCCGGTGTTCCCTCGGACGTCCGCGCCCGACTTGGGCGCCATCTGTGGCAGCTCCCTGAGGCCTGTCCTGTGTCGGGCGTTCCGTTCGCGGTCCGCGCCCGCCAGGTGCTGCTCCTGAGGTTTTTACCGCTTCCTGGTGCTCCCACGGACGTCCGCGCCCGGCTCGTCCACCATCTGTGGTCGTGGCAGTTGTCTGGGGCCGGACCCGCATGTGGCGTTCCGTTCGTTGTCCGCGCCCGCTTGGCGCTGCTCCCAAGGAGTTGGCACTTCCCTGGTGCTCCGACGGACGTCCGCGCCCGCCTAGTCCACCATCTGCAGTTGTGGCAGCTGTCTCAGGCCCGCCTTGCGTGGGGGGCTCTGTTCGCGGTCCGCGCCCGCCTGGCGCTGATCCTGTGGTGTTGGCACTTCCCTGGTGCTCTGACGGTAGTCCGTGCTCGGCTCGTCCATCATCTGCGGTCGTGGCGGCTGTCAGAGGTCCGTCCTGCGTCGGGAGTTGCGTTCGCGGTCTGCACCCGCCTGGCGCTACTCCTGCAGTGTTACTACTGCTTGAGGAGTTTGTAGCTACTAAGCTCCAGAGCCGGACTCAACGCCGAGCTGAGCTGGTAGCCGCTGTCTCGGTTTATTGGGTTATCTGTGACCTTGATCTCTATGGCCTCCTTTATGACACTGTCCCAAAATCTTGGCGTCTGTGTCACAATTTTGGTGTTGTTGTAGTCCATTGAGTGGCCGAGCTCCAGACAGTGCTCCGCTATGGCCGATTTTGTTGCCTGTCCGAGCCTGGTGTGCCTCTGGTGTTCTTTGCACCTGACGTCCACCGCCCTGGTTGTCTGGCCAATGTATGACTTTCCACACTGGCACGGGATGTTGTAAATGCCTGCTTTACGTAGACCCAGGTCGTCCTTCACACTCCCTAGCATGGTCCCAATTTTGGAGGGTGGACAGAAGATACTCTTTATATCATATTTTGAAAGAATTCTGCTGATCTTTGCAGAAATAGGTCCAGCATATGGCAGGTATGCCACCTTCTTCGCCTCCTCTGGCTCCTCTTGTGTACCCTGTGGTTGACTGGTAGTACGAAGTGCCCTTTGGATGTCTGTGGAGGAGTATCCATTTCTGCTGAACACCAGCTGTAGATGTTCTAACTCTGTCGCCAGACTTTCCTTATCTAACAGAGCTCGAGCCCTGTGAACTAATGTTTTCAAGGCTCCATTCTTCTGTGCCGGGTGATGGCAGCTACTGGCTTGAAGGTATAAGTCAGTGTGGGTGGGCTTACGATACACACTGTGCCCCAAAGTACCATTTGCCTTCCTCTTGACCAGGACATCCAAGAATGGGAGTTGTCCATCCTTCTCTAGCTCCATAGTAAATTTTATTCTTGGAAGGGGGGGGGGGGGCGTGGGCGTGAATTTAGATGTTCCAAAAAGTCATCTAGCTTCTGCCTACCATGGGGCCAAATGACAAAAGTGTCATCGACATACCTAAGAAAGCACTTGGGTTGGTAAGTGGCTGATGCAAGTGCCTCCTCTTTGTACCTTTCCATGAAAAGGTTGGTTACTACTGGTGATAAAGGGCTGCCCATTGCCACTCCTTCCGTTTGCTCATAAAATTGACTCCAATAAAGAAAATATGTTGAGGTCAGTAAATGCTTGAACAGGTCGAGCAGGGCACCATCGAACTTCTCTCCAATGATATTGAGTGAATCAGTGAGTGGCACTCATGTGAAGAGAGACACCACATCGAAACTGACCATGATGTCAGAGTCCACGATGTGTAGCTGCCTTAACCATTGTAGGAAGTCCTCCGAGTTCCGAATGTGGTGTGCACATTTGCCCACATATGGTGCCAATATCTTCTTCAGGTATTGTGCAGTGAGGTATGTCGCTGCGCCGATTTACTGACAATAGGTCGAAGAGGGACCCCCTCCTTATGGACCTTGGGGAGTCCATAGAGTCTTGGTGGTACAGGTGCTTTGGGATGAAGCTTCTTGGTGACCTGTTCAGGTAGACCTGTCTCCTTCAGCAACTTCCGGGTCTTCTTGTCTACCTTATCAGTGGGGTCACCATCTAGTGGTTTGTAAGCAGTGTCTTCCAGAAGTTGTTGCACCTTCCTATCATACTCCAACTTGTTTACGATGACCGTGGAGTTACCCTTGTCAGCTGGCAGAACTACAATGCTTTCATCCTCCCATAGCTGCCTGAGTGCCACCCTATCCTTGCTCGAGATGTTGGATTTGGGGGGTTTCGTCCTGGTGAGTGCCCTGCAGGTCTCGCTGCGGATCTCTTCAGACACGTTGGAAGGTAGCGTGTTGACGACTTGCTCAACCGAACTGATGAAGGCTGCAACAGGTACCCTTCTGGGAGTCACTGCAAAGTTGGGGCCCTTGCTTGAGTGCTTTTGAGGTGGCCTCATCGAGCTGCTTGTCACTCAGGTTGACCACTGTCCGTGTGTCCCCATCCTGCTGTACCTTCTTGTTAAGGCGCTCAAACTTGGCCTGTTGACATGCTGTTGATTTCCTCATGGTGCATTCCGCCAAGGACCAGGAGGCACCATCAACCTGGTCCCAGTCTTCACGGGTCAGGGCGGCTGCTATGGAAAGGTGGAGATACAGCAAATCCCTGTACGTGACATCTAGGCGGTGGTGCATGTCACGCACTCTTTCTCTTACCAGCGCAAGGCTGGCTTGGTGTTTGATTCTGTTCGCCATTCTGGTGTTAACATAATGCTTGAACCTGGCGAAGACAGGAACTGCATCCCCCTCTCGCCATCTCAGAAGGAAACTGAGAGAACTCAGCATCCTCCCCTTCCTCTGTCGAAGCTTATCCAGCTTTTTGATATTAAGGTACATCTCCTCCCCGTAGGGTCTTCTGATGTAACTCTTCAGGCTTTTCCGGCGAGATCTTGACATGTGGAAAAATTGGGTCTAATGGATACTCCTCTACAGACATCCAAAGGGCACTTCGTACTACCAGTCAACCACAGGGTACACAAGAGGAGCCAGAGGAGGCGAAGAAGGTGGCATACCTGCCATATGCTGGACCTATTTCTGCAAAGATCAGCAGAATTCTTTTAAAATATGATATAAAGAGTATCTTCTGTCCACCCTCCAAAATTGGGACCATGCTAGGGAGTGTGAAGGACGACCTGGGTCTACGTAAAGCAGGCATTTACAACATCCCGTGCCAGTGTGGAAAGTCATACATTGGCCAGACAACCAGGACGGTGGACGTCAGGTGCAAAGAACACCAGAGGCACACCAGGCTCGGACAGGCTGCAAAATCGGCCATAGCGGAACACTGTCTGGAGCTCGGCCACTCAATGGATTACAACAACACCAAAATTGTGACACAGACGCCAAGATTTTGAGACAGTGTCATAAAGGAGGCCATAGAGATCAAGGTCACAGATAACCCAATAAACCGAGACAGCGGTTACCAGCTCAGCTCGCCGTGGAGTCCGGCTCTGGAGCTTATTATGGCTCAACGAAATGAACCAACAAACTCCTCAAGAAGTAGTAACACTGCAGGAGTAGCGCCAGGCAGGTGCGGACCGCGAACGCAACTCCCGACGCAGGACGGACCTCTGACAGCCGCCACGACTGCAGATGATGGACGAGCCGAGCATGGACGACCGTCAGAGCACCAGGAAAGTGCCAACACTGCAGGATCAGCGCCAGGCGGGCGCGGACCGCGAATGGAGCGCCCAACAAAGGACAGGCCTCAGAGAGCTGCCACAGATGGAGAGCGAGTCGGACGCGGACGTCTGAGGGAGCACCGGGGAACAAACAACACCTTACAAGCAGCGCCAGGCGGGCGCGGACCGCGAACAGAGCCCCCCACGCAAGACGGGCCTGAGACAGCTGCCACAACTGCAGATGGTGGACTAGGCGGGCGCGGACGTCCGTCGGAGCACCAGGGAAGTGCCAACTCCTTGGGAGCAGCGCCAAGCGGGCACGGACAATGAACGGAACGCCACATGCGGGTCCGGCCCCAGACAACTGCCACGACCACAGATGGTGGACGAGCCGGGCGCGGACGTCCGTGGGAGCACCAGGAAGGGGTAAAACCTCAGGAGCAGTACCTGGCGGGCGCGGATCGCGAACGGAACGCCCGACACAGGACAGGCCTCAGGGAGCTGCCACAGATGGCGCCCAAGTCGGGCGCGGACGTCCGAGGGAACACTGGGGAAGAGACAACATATTACAAGCAGCGCCAGGCGAGCGCGACGGCAATGAGAGCACCCAGCGCCCTCTGGGCATAAATACTGGACAAGATCCTCCAACATGGCAGTCTCAGGTAGCACCTGAAGAAGGCAACGAGTTACGTGGCTCAAATATTGTGCCAGAGCGACACAAACATCCAGCAGTAGACCCGATTTTTTCACATGTCAAGATCTCGCCGGGAAAGCCTGAAGAGTTCCATACGAGGTATTGCTTAACAGGTATCTTTTAACTAGTTTTTTAAATAAATTTGCTATAGTAATCTCTTTAATCTCCTTGGGTGGTTTATAGTGCAGTTTATTCCTTGGTAGGAAATGCTGTTTTTATGTTTTTTTTCTTTCTTGGTGTAGGTAAGTTCAGTCTAGATCTCGTTCCATGGTCACCGACAGTGCTGTTTGTGCAACAATTATCAATGTTATTTTTAATGTGTGCAACTGATTTATAATCACATTGTGTGGTTGAAATCAATGGTGTTTTGAAGAGATCTTTACTGTGAACTCAAATGCTATTTCTGGTGAATTATTCATTTATTATGTTTCTTGAGGGAGCTTGTATACTCTGCATGCTTTGTCTCAGTATGCACATTGGTACTTCATCTAAGCCTATTGGCTTTTTATTTCATAAGTTTAGTTCAGTTTCACTGATTTAATGCTCTGTGGTTGGCAGTATCATCATTGTACATAGTGTAGAATTATTTAAAGGTGTTATACATGGTTTTGACAGTGTCTGTTGTAATTTCTTTGCAAAATTTGAAAAATGCTCATTCACATTTTTATTATGTGATGAGGATCATTTATTACTTTATCTCCCTCCCATATTGGAATGCTATTTAGCCTTTGTTTCTCTCCTTGGTTCCTTTTGAATGATATTCCAGAATGCTTTGCTTTTAGTTTCTGCAGTTTTATTATTTTATCACAAGTATAGTAGCATACAAATCAAATACTTGGAGTAGAGTTGTAGAAAATCCTCATGAATTGACTAGTTTTATAAATGACTATTTCTTTAGCATTGTGGAGAAGTTGCAATAAAATCTTCCTAAATCACTTGTAGATCTTATGATGAATTACACTGCAAGCAGAATGATGTTGTTTCTGACAACAGTTTTGAGGTCAGGAAGGAAATACAGAAATTAAAAAATAAGAAATCAATAGGCATAGATGAGATTCTGGTCCTTGTTCTGAAGCAATGTGGAGGTAGTATATAAATTTTTGTAAGGACCATAATAAATGTGTCCTTCAATCTAGGTATTTTTATGGAGTACCTAAGAAAAGTGATGCAGAGAGTATAGAAAACTATCAGCCTGTTTTGCTACTGTTAGCATTCTCAAAAATAATTGAGTCAATCATCAATGATATACTAATGAGTTATGTGAATAAGTCCAACCTTTTTAATGAAGCACAGTTTGGTTTCAGAATTGAGAGAAGTACAATATTAGCCACAACAGAGTTCACAAAAGTGGTACTTCAACCTCTTGAAAAGGATAATTGCGTTACGGACATATTCTTAGACTTGTCCATGGCTTTTCCAATTATTGATCAGAAAATACTATTGAAGAAACTACAAACACTTGATGCAAGAGGAGTAGCAAATAAGTGGTTCCAGTCTTTCTTGGAAAATAGGTTGCAAAAAGTAGATGACCTCATCTGTGGGACTTTTCTACTCTCTTATGTTGTGTGTCACTTTCAAAATAAATAATCACAACGCTGTGCAATATGTCAGCGAAGTTTTGGCAATGGATGGCCTATAACTTTTAGTATGGCTTGATGTTGTCAATAGGGGGATGGCTGTACAGTAACTTTATGGCCCAAAACCTTCAACACAACAATGTTCATACAAAACCTTATAATGTTAATGAGACAAATTAGTAAAATAAATATTAATAAGTAATTAAATTAAGGGTGAAATAGTTAAACAAAACCCTGAATGACATTGAAGGTAACTAAACCAGGTTGTTTTCAAATAGCGTTAGATGTTTATTTCAGCTATTGTAATAAAAAAGTGTCTGATGCAAGCTTTTTCCCAACTAGTGAAAAAGTGAAACCAACTAATTTCTGGTCAAATTTGGTGCTGTTTTTGGTTATAAAGCATATGATCTGTTACTGTGACTGTTTACAAATGTTTCTAATTCTCTGGCATACATCTTGCGGTAAATACATTTTTTGTTTATGCATCAATATGTTCATTTAATTAAAAGATTCATTTTTAAGATTAGTTCACAAAAGGTCATCAGCAAATCATATTAAACAATATTACATTATTTATTAATAAAACAGACTATTTCAACTGCAGATAAAACTTATATCACCATTTATATTTTTATATTTCTTATATTGATGTATAATCACTGTTGTAACGTAGCAAGAAGTTTCCAGTTTTTATATTTGTAAATGTTTTAACTTCCATTATCAACTGTTACTACTGAAGATCTTCACATAAATAAATGTCTTCACCAAATGTTCAGTAAACTAAATTTGATGAATAATCTAAAAAAGAAAAGCACACTAATGTAGTGCTGACTCATTGAAAGTTCTGTAAGCTTCAAAAGAAAACAGTTTACCATATATTATTGTTTCAAGATGCTTAAGTTCATCAGACTGTTTTTAATGTGGATGAAGTTAACACCTGTGAAGCCCTATGAAATGTGTGTGGCAGATAGGCAATGAAAAATGTTCTATATTTTGTGTGTTGTGATGTCATTTAACACACTGCACCTCAATTATGTTATTACACAACTTTTCAATGCCTCTGGACAATGACACCATCTTAAAAAGCTTGTGAATTTTTTACAATTGTCTGATATGACCTTTCTTGCAGCTGAATACACTTTGCTTCGTAAACAGTGAATATTTTCATGCAATACCAACGTGAACTATAAACACAAATTTATTATTGCTAAAGCAAGGGAAGGGCAGCTGCCCTGGTTACTGACTGTTTTGCCTGGAGTGTTAAGAGAGTTTCTGTTACTGAGATGCGACGCAAAAAACGAAACTTACATCGATGAATGTGATGTCTCCAATATGCTGTGAAGAAGTGTGGAATCAGGATGCTGAAGGAATGCTGATTTGGATCTGAGAGCTACAAAGGAACTTTATGCATGCATGGACCACCAGTAAGTGAAAGCAAACAAAAATAAATCTCACAATCTTTAAATGAGTCTATGCAAGAAATTATAAGCTATGTATTAAAGAATTATTAAAATTTATAAACACTTTGGCTGAAATTTTTATGTAAAAGATCAGGATGAATGATAATGTCAAAAAGAAAAATGGTACAGCAGAAGTGGTAGTAGATGCAATCCAAAATATTTTTGAAGATTTAAGTGATGCACAAGTGGACAAAAAGCCAGATCATTGAAGCCTAACAATGAACATTTAAGTCGAAGAATGGGGGAAATAAAATCATTGATGAAACTGAATAGAGTCTCTTTAAAAGAAAAATTGGAATCTTCAATGAGAACAAATAATAGCTCTTCAAAAACATAATTATCTGAACAAATTATGGAACTTAAAAAAGGTATGGAGGCTGGCTTAAAAATATGGATGCAAGAGTAGACACTAAATATAGCAATAGTATTAGAAAATAGATTAATTCAAGAAACTTCTACTCAGGCACAGGCTATTGAACAACCACAGACTGAACAGAAAACTGTAGAACATAAAGTTAGTCATTTAGATACTGAACCAGTGTAAAAATACCTCAGTTAAATAAAAAGAGAGAAGATGTAAGTAAGAATGTAAACTATGATGTACATTTCTTAGATCAAAAGCTAGTAGAGATCACAGAAAATTTTGTTCCTAAAAATGTATTTGTAAGCAGTGGCATTATGTGGTTCAACTTATGAATTAAAAGTTTTTTCAATGACAATTTGCACCCCATTGACTATCTATAGCATTATAAAGACAACTTTGTGCCTGGTGTGACAGACAATTAAAATATTAAATTTGTAAAAAAATTTCTTGAACGAGAAGAATCGTCATGGGCAACCTTAATTTTGGTCAGTGGACATTGTTTTCAGACTTAAAAAAAAAAAAAACTATATTTTTATTAGAACCAGAAGAAACTACAATTAGGAGCAAATTTTTGAATGGTCCTATTTATAAAAGAATATATTTTTGTAGGAACCAATTAAATAAATTAGTTTACTTAGACAAAGCCTTTGATGAGATGACACAGAAGGAGGCACTTAAGAGGAGATTACCTCAAGGGTTACAGTAGGAGCTGATTCATGGACCATATGATTCTCTTAACTTATTTTTGAAATATGCTGATAAATTGGACAGGGCTCTGGACAGAAATATTGGACAGAACTTTAACTCCTGGTTTTAATATGGGATATTATATGAGAAGAGATTATGGGAACTATAGATTTGAAATTCAGAACAGTGGGATAAGAGACTATAATGGAAATGTAAGAGGTAGACAGTGGGAAAGTAATAATGATAACAGAAGTAGAACATGGGATGGAAGAAATGGAACATATCCAAATTGGAGGCAAGATAACAGAGAAAACTGACACTAAAACACAAGGATGCCTCAATGATAGTTCACTGTTTTGGGGCAAACAGAATAAATATAGGGACTCCAAACTGAACCAGAATACAAGAGGGATTTCAATAACAATAAATGGAGCTGGACAGCCAAACTACTTATTATATGAATAGGTTATAGATTGACAAAAAGCTCTGGGGCACCATAAGAGCTAATCATTGTTCAGAAAGTAAATATGATCATAAAATATAGAAGGTACAGAGATGGGTATTGAGGCTTTACCTGAATTTTATAATTGGGCATAATGTGAAGTAAAAAATATAAAGAAGTAAGATAATGAGCATTATAGTTCTGACCCTCAGAGGTTATTTGCAAAAAAAAGTAGATACTGGGCAGTGACAGCTTGAGAATGTGATGCTGATGGGGGAGGGAGGTGAGGTGTGAGGACACAAGATGTGAAAAGGGATACTGAGGGTAGTTATGATGGAGAAATTGATGATAATATTACTAACAGTGAGGTAAGTGATGATGAAATGGGGGATAAAGTTTATGTTGAAGTGAGTGTAAGAGAGGTAATGAAGTTTAGTGATGGAGTTTTGGGTGGTGATATGCAAGGTAATTAGTTTACAAGGGAAAATGAGTCAGAGACACAGATGTTGCCTACCAATACTTTCCAGCCTTTAGTCATTGGAGAATTGGGAAAACAGAATGGAGGAAATTTGGATCAGATAAACTTATGCATAAACTTAGCAGAGGAGGGAGAAAATTTTTAAGATTAATGTGGAATGCTCATGAGAATAGCAGCAGTCATGAAAAATTTTTGAAAGTGCTTGCTAAAATTAGTATGGCATTTTACCCAAACTGGTGGATAGAAATGAAAAATCAGTTGAATAAAAAGTGAGGAACAAGCAGTAGTTTGTTTTGTGTACATCCATAGTAGAAAAAGATGGTAAAAATAAAGGGTCGAGAGTGACTGGTAATATGCTGCAAACTGAAAGTGAGGAACCTGTAGAAAAGTATAAAGTGGAAGTTATAAATTTTAAAGAAATTGAAAATGACTTATTCTTTGTAAATAATGAGGGAAAAGGTCTAGGTGATGCACTTCACTGTCCATATATAAATGTGAAAAAATAGCTGGGAAGGAAAATTCCTATCATTTAATACCATTTATTACTGTAGCTACATCATTCACCAGTCTAGACTGGATGAACTGTATCAATGTTTTGGGGTTAAGATTATAAATTCATTATAACAGAAAAACCAGTTAGCAAAAGTATGCATAATACTACAGAATAAATTTACTGAAGTTTAGCATACCACTTAATGACATATAGAGTGAGAAATTTTTAACAAGTACATGTTCACTTCATTTCATATGGCAGTGCATTGTTTAGGGAGTCCAATTTTTTGTTTCACTGTCAAAGAACTTAATGAAACTGTACAGTGGTTTTTGTGTAAGTTTTGTGACATCTTTCCTCAAAATTTCACCAAGTCCAAGGACTGTATTTTAGTATTTAGATGGTTGCCCGTGTCATAGAGAGTTGGCAGCTTGGGACATCTATGTCTTCCTTACTGCGCCTGTTATAATTGTGGATGTCACTCCTGTTGGTGAATGTTCCATGATTTTGTTTCACATACCTGAGACAGGTGAAGACATATTGACTTAAAATTGTCATCACTCCTAGACACGCAAATCTGGGTTTGCTATCATCCAGTTACCTACTTGATTTTATGATCATTATTGCTTGTTTTGTAATGGTAGAATTTTCTTGCAGCCTGTAGAATGACCCCATAGTAGCAGGCCAAATCTGATAGAGCTGTGGAACAGTAAATAATATAGGTACTGTCAGCAGATACTGATCAGTTATCACATGCTTCAGTTTCCTCAGGAGGTATATGACACACAACAGTTTGTCACGTACATGTGCAGTGTGTTCTTGCCAAGAGAGTTTACTGTCCACCATGAACCCCAGAAGCTTCACAGTTCCTGCACTTTTTAGATATCTTTTGTCACTGAGGCTACAAACCTATTTTTGCATTTGTTCTTCATTTATTTTAATTTTGCTTATAACATACCATTTGTTTGTACCATCAAGAAAAGCATCTACTACTTCTTGAGCCTTGCTGGCATCAATGCCTTTCAGGTACAAAGTTGTCATCTGTGAATTGCATGTACTGTCCATGTGAGTTTAAATCATTTACAATTGCTAGGAATAGGAGGAGGCCCATCACCAACCTCATGGCACACCATATTCCAACTTCCATTCACATGACAGTGCTCCTTAGAGTGATACAACGTGCCTTCTGTTTTCCAAATAAGATCTGAGAGATGCCAGAACAGTGCATCCAATGCCATATTTACTAAGCTTCTTTAGGAGTGCCTTATGAGGAACACAGGTAATGCCTTACTAAGGTTGCAAAGTGTCAGTGCTGCAGATTCTTTATTCTCAAAACTATGTTTTATCCTAGTAAACAGATCTAGAGCTACTGTTGTTGTAGATTCACCTTTCTGGAAACCATGCTGTGCATCTGTGAAGAGTTCATTAACTTCAAAGTAACTTCATGTTTGGTCTTTCATTGCAGTCTCAATGACTTTAGTGAAGACTGGAATGATTGAGATTGGTCTGAAGGTTGCTACCATGGATGGATCACCCTTTTCATAAACTGGTACTGTTTGTGCAATGTTCAGAAGGTCTGGAAATACACCAGTAATAAAACACTTATTAATTATCATAGTTAATGGTTCAGCAATTTCAAAGATAATTTTCTGGAGGACATTAGTAGACATCCCACATACAGTATGTCCTCACCATCAGAAGCTTTATAAGATTTTAAATCTTCATAGCATTATTTTTTTATAATTTCCTCCAGTTCATCATGGTGCATCTTTCGTCATTTATTATAGCAGCTGCAAGATCTATATTTAGGTTTAGGATTGTACTTACAAGTTCTGGTCAAAAAACTCCAGAACATTCATGATTTTGCACCAATGGTATGTTGGAGCAAAATGCAGTTGGCATCCCTGCACATTCCTGTGTTTAATGTGTAAGTGCTGGAAGTTTCATTGTTGTACGTCTGTTAATCATTGTTCAGTGCTGCATTGAGTAGAATGTTGTGTTCACAGCTTGCCAATTTTAAGATGGCAGAGTTACAGGAACAATGTATCTGCATTAAATTTTGTGTGTGACTCATGAAAACGTTTACAGACACACACAAAATGATGCAGGAAACCTATGGTGATAAGTGGTTATTAATGGTTCACATGGTTTAAAAATGGCTGGACAGAAGTTAAAGATGACCCTCATGCAGGATACCTTTCGGTGTCTACCAATGATTCTCATGTCAGGAACATCAATAAAATTGTGCATGCCAGTCCAAGACTAACTATCTGAGAGAATGCAGAAAAATGTAACATTTCACCTCAATTTCGTCATGAAATGCTGTCACAGCATCTTATCCTATTTACCCACCAAAGGCAAACTTCGGCATTTCCTTTTCAGTCTACCTGCATTTTTCACATGGCACAGTAGGGATCTGACTTGCTTCTTCAGTTCTTATCAAGAATTTTGTCAATCTTGTTACATAATGAATTACTGGAGTGGCTAGGTCTAGGTGGGTGTGATACTTTTCTTTAAATTGCATTGCAATTTCATTACATTAAGAAATCCCCATTTAAGACAACATATAAGTTTAAACAATGAAATGGATAATACCTCCACAAGCACAAATTGCAACTAAATTAATTTCAGAAGAGGCACCATAATAAAAAATATATATTTAAAACTCATTACCTAAAATCCCCCATTGTCCATGCATGGAAAATACTGCTGTGACTTGAACTGCATTAAACATCTTTGAAACAAATTTTTACATACTCAACTAACCATCCTCATTTATCAGCACAGTTAATGAACGTTATATAATATTGCTCATCACTTGTTCCATAACTGAGCTCTGATTAAATACAGCAAACCAGTAAGACAGGAGCCACTGCACTCATAAATTTTTAAGAAAATCTACATCCATGTCTACACACATTCTCCACAAGCCACTGCATGGTGCATGGTAGATGGTTCCTTACCACTAGTAATCATTTTCTTTCATCTTCCATTAGAAAACAGAGCAAGGGAAAAATAACAATTTATAGGCCTGTGTAAGAGCCCTAATTTGTCTTATTTTAATGGTCCTTACATGAAATGCACATTGGTGGTAGTAGACTTGTTCTATAGTTCTCACTCTAAGGAGCACTGTCATGTGAATGGAAGTTGGAATATGGTGTGCCACGAGGATTGGTGATGGGCCTCCTCCTATTCCTAGCAATTGTAAATGATTTAAACTCATATGGACAGTACATGCAATTCACAGATGACAACTTTGTACCTGAAAGGCATTAATGCCAGCAAATGCTGGTTCTCCAATTTTTCTCAACAGTTTTCTGTGAAAAGATCATCATCTTCCCATCAGGTATTCACAGTTGACTTCTGAAGCAACTCCATTATGCTCACATATTGGTCAAACCTATCGATTGCTGCCTGCCTCTGAATTGCTTCATTGTCTTCCTTTAATGTGATGTGGTTGGGATCCCAAACACTCAAACAAGAATGGGTCACACTAGTGTTCTATACATGGTCTCCTTTACAGGTGAACCACACTTTCTTAAAATGTTCCCAATAAACCAAAGTCAACCATTCATGTTCCCTACCACAGTCCTCACATGATCATTCCATTTCATAATGCTTTACAGGGTTATGCCCAGATACTTACATGATGTGACAATGTCAAGCAAGACATGATCATTCCATTTCATAATGCTTTACAGGGTTATGCCCAGATACTTACATGATGTGACAATGTCAAGCAAGACACTAATAATGCTGTATATGAACATTACAGGTTTGGTTGTCCTACTCATCTGCACTTACATTTTTCTGCATTTAGAGCTAGCTGCCATTCATCAAATGAATCAGAAATTTTGTTTGAGTTATCTTTCATCCTCCTACAGTCACTCAATGATAACACATTCCTGTACACCACAGGACCATCAGCACAGAGCCACAGATTGCTGTTTATCCTATCTGTCAGATCATTTATGTATATAGAGAACAAGAGTGGTCCTATTATGGGTCTAGGGGCTCTCCTGATGATACCCCTGTCTCTGATGAACTCTCACCATTGAGGACATCTCAGTGTGTTCTATTACCTAAAAAGTATTTGAACCACACACATATCTGGAAACCTATTCTGTATGCTTGTGCCTTCATTAACAGTCAGCAATGGGGCATCCTCTTGAGTGCTTTCCAGAAATATGAGAATAAGGAGTCTGCAACATGCTGTAGGCCAGCCACGATGATGGTTTTCTGAATCACAACAAATGTGTTTCTGGATAATAACTGAGGCCACCCAGCACTTACTGTACATGCAGCGAGTTACACCAGGATTAACAAACCCAATCAGACAACCGTGGCACTTTGGATCCTCAGTGGTAACCACTGCCAATTGTGACACAGAGCCAGGAAAACAAGCACATCCAGTGTGTGGAAATGGTGTGCTCCAGTTGGGTGGGCTCCATCAGTGGGTGTTACAGGTTGGAAGCCAGTGGCAGAAGACTCCTCCTGTTACTACTCCATGTCAGGCAGTTTCACTTAGAAGGTGCAACAGATGAACTGGCCACAACACTAGTGAACATGATGCACACCAGAAATGCTCATGAACATTCAAAGGCATTACAGTGGTGATGACTGAGTCACCACAAACTTTCTCACCAAAACTGACACCTGCGGATGGCATGATACAGCTGAAAGGACACTTACTGGTGCTCCAGAGGCTTCACTAAAAATTAATTTTGCAGCATTGCATAAGGAGTACATGAAATGATTACATTCACAGACCAATAGCACAAGTGGTTCTGAGGTACCAGGTATTGACCCATGCTGAAACACCCATATTTGGAAGTGGTGTAGCCTCCACAGGTGGCAATGCAGGCACTGACTCTGGCATACAGTTGATCATACAGGTGGTGGATACTGTCCTGGGATACATTAAATCATGTCTGCTCAACCTGTTTATGTATTTCTGTTAGAGTTGTTGGTTGATGTGTCACATGAGTCACTTCTTGTCTATTCATATTGCACACGCACTCAATTGAAGACAAGTCTGGAGATTGTGCTGACCAGGGAAGTTAGTGCATATCTAACACCGCATGATGAGTTTCACGGACAGTGTGTGGACAAGCATTATCCTGTTGGAACAACACACCACATTCCTGTTGCAAGTATGGCAAAAGAATGGTCTAACAACATTCTGTGTGTATCGAGAACTGTTTAGCATCCCCTCCAGAAACATCAAAGGTGATCAAGTGTTATAGCTTATCCACTGAAGACAATAATGCCTGGTGTGGAAACAGTGTGTCTTGGAAAAATGCACTCTATGGGACAGCACTCACCAGGTGTACACTATACTGCAAAAAACCGCCACTTGCATGCAGGTAGAATCTGCTTTCATTCCATCTTCCAAGTGATGCTCTGATGGCACCAGTCAAGCTATGCACATTGATGTTGTGGCATGAGTGGAAGACAAGCTAGAGGTGTGCGTGCCCATAGTCCCATTGCTAACAGTCAGTTTGCAACAATTTGTGTTGACACACCTGGGCTCACAAGCCCTATAATCTGTGCTGTGGTAGCTGTATGATCTGTCACTGCTGCCCTTATAATATGACAACCCTGGCGGGTGTCTGGGCTGTTTGGACATCCAGAATCTTGGCTACAGGCACGAGAATGGTCATATGACCACTGATACCAAAATCATTGCACAACAATCTAACTGTGTGGCAATTCTCTTAAAGGACCATCTCACCACTCAGAAGGCCACAATTTGACCCTCTTCAAACTTACTCATTTGGCTGTGGGAAGCATGAGTGCATGTCTGTGGCATGGTTGCAAGCTTGCATCACTCGTTTGCACCACACTGAGCCTTCTGTTTGTGAGCATTCCTTGTGAAAGGATAGACACAGATGGCACTCTGGTAGCTATTCCACTACCCTAACTGTTGGCAGATGGCAATGAAACCATTATCAGTGCATGTATTAATCTCCAGGTGGCATATGGCATCATCAGATCAAAATTGACATCTTCTTTCCACATGTACTTTTTTTTCTGGCAGTATACAGACAGTTGGTTAACAGAAAACAAAATTAACAGCAAGATGTAGTGCAGTAGGAAGCTTTAACCTGTTTAGTTGTTATTACCAAATGGTGATAATCATACATTGGCAAGTTGGTATAAAAGGCCATGACAAACAAAACACACACAATAATCAAACTAGTG
This sequence comes from Schistocerca americana, assembly GCF_021461395.2. Lineage (NCBI taxonomy): Eukaryota > Metazoa > Arthropoda > Insecta > Orthoptera > Acrididae > Schistocerca > Schistocerca americana. The sequence goes on from NC_060130.1 coordinate 724,417,285, forward strand.
AATTGTTGAAAGTGTGGTCTGTGAGACATGTTTACACCTATAGTTTTCCAAATTGTCACAATGTTAATGAAACTGCTACTGCAGTTGTTAATGACTGGGGATGGCACTATAGATTAAAACCACCATCTAGACAAACAGTATATGACATACAAGACAGATTTGGAGAACATGGGTTTCTTATGGATGCACCAAGACCTGGCTGCCCAACAACAGTCACAACTGGTAGCAATGAATTGGGGGTTTGTTTAGCTGTGACCCAAAGTCTGAAAAAATCATCTAGACAATTAACAGCTGAGCTATATTTGTCATGGTCAGTGCAAAGAAGGTTACACAAACAGAAGTTTCAAGTTTACATTCCATGTTAATGACATGAGTTAGTTGAAGATGATCCAGACATATTCAGTTTTATAAACTGATGCTTGACCACCATAAACATGATCCTAACCTATTTAATAAAACTGTGTGGTCTGCTGAGGACAATTTTAAGTTAAGCAGACAAGTTAATAGACATAACTGTCCCTGCTGATATGCTGACAATCAAAATCCTTTGTTAGAACAAACATAAATCAACTCGGTGTTAGTGTTTGCAGGGGCAATATCATCATTTAGCATACTTGGACCATATTTTATTGAAGGAACAGTGACAGGAAATAATTATTTAGATATGCTTCAGATTTATGTGGTACCAGGATCTATGAAGTGTGCTGAAATCTTTCAAGAAATTTACTTTCAATATTATGGTGCTCCATCACATTATTCCACTGCCCTCCATGATTATTTAAACCAAACTTTCTAAAGAAAAGTGATTGATCAAAGGGCAGATATTGGACAGTGATACCACACTATACCATAAAGTTTTAACAGTGTTCCAGAATGCCTTAAAAGATGTATAATGAAGATGGAAAACAGTTTGAACATAAAAAATAATTGTAAGTATTGTTTGTATTTGTAATGAAGCATAAATTAAATCTTTCATTTAAATCAGTGGCCAGTATCCACTGACTTTTGAGCCATCCAGTATTTGACCTACAAAAATTTTAAAACAATCATGCCTTCAGTACATGGCCTTCATCTTATACTCAACTACTAAAAGTGCAGAAGGAATTACAAAATACATTAGAAATAGAGTAATGGAATAACAATACTTAATAAGGTGCATTCCTTTCTGGCTATGGTTTAATCTGTGATATATGTCTTCTGAAAACCCTTTTAGTTTGGTGGTTCCTTACTGACAAAGTGGTTGGGATCATAATGCATAGAATCTGAGCATGCCTGAAAAACATGGGTGAGAGCTATCCCATAGCCTTGTCAGTGCCGCAGCTTACCACACCAAAGTTTTTCACTGAAATCCAATCCCTCAGTTTCAGTGAGATCACCCATCTCGCAGCACTATAATGCTACTACATCTTTTCATTAACTACCTTTAGATTACTTCAGGTGTGTTTCCAATTAGTAGAGATCTATGCAGCATCCATCTCATCTGGGATCAGGTCATTAAGTGACCACAAATTGGATAGTGGAATTTAAAGGAAAACATAAGAATACCAGGTGTTGCCTTTTGAGCTTTGTGTACCACAGCATTAAAGGCATACCCCAACCATGACAAGGAATTATCCCATATTATCTCATCAGGTGGAATTTCAATGATGGAGTGCAATCGTGGCTGCCTGCAAATTGCAGTTCAAACATTCAGCAAAGGAAAGGTTTGCATAATATAGTGTAGTAGTGCTGCGAGCCACTCCTATCTCAAAACAAAAGCTGTGAAAGGCAGTAGATTTAATTATAATTAGATTATCAGAAACTGAAGCTCAGCAAGGCCTAAAAATTCCAAATATCCCTTACAAACACGTGATTGACACTTGAGACATGATACTACGAGTAGAAAACAAACAGCAAATGCATGTAAATACAGCTACACATGCAAAGACATACCAGTTACCCTCTCTTGAGTGTGGAAAGGGATCCACAAAATATGCGTATAATTTCTGCCTAGGCTCATCACTCATATCAGAAGACAGAAATCCTTGTTGTGTATTTAATGCAGGTTTGCTGGTACTGCAGATTTTACACCCCAACACCAATGAATTAATTTGTTTATCCACCCCCTCTCAGATGAAATTCTCTTTAATCTTCATTTGTGTTTTGGAAAGACACAAATGGCTGATCAGTGGCATTTTAAGATAATACATGACTAGTAAAGAAACTAGATGAAATAGCAGTACAATCTTATCACTTCAGGTCCAACAGGCTGCACAAAACAATATGTTTCCCTACAAACAATAAGGCTTAATCACTTCCCCCTTCCTTAGCCTTACCTTAACATATCTTAGTTTAGGGTTTACATCTTGTTGTACTGCAGTATCTTTAAAGAGCAATTGAAACCTACTAAGAATAACACATCTCTGATTAATTAATGGGTTCTGGTTAGTCCTCACCCAGAATGTCTTCATCAAGGTGTTTGCCTGACTCCTGATTGAATATCTGACTCAAACCATTAAAGACAATGTTTTTGGTGCCATGAATATGCCTAATATTAAATTTAAATGCTAAAATATGTACTGCTCATTTAAAAATTTAAACCATAAGTCTTTGTTTTGCCAGTACCCAGCTGAGTGCCTGACTGCTAGTTTCTAAAAGAAATTGTTGATGTTTCAGATACAGTTTAAATTTCTTCAGGATGAACAAAACTGCCATTAACTCCAGCTCTTGTGCAGAATATTTAGCTTCCTTGGAGAAAGGCTATGCAAAGCATAAACAATACTCTGTCATCCAACCACACCATCCTGAAAAAGGGGAACTGTGACTTCTGACCGGGAGGCATCAGTTTTAACAATAAATACTTTGCGAAAGTCAGGAATGGCCAACATGAGTGTGCTCGCTAGGGTTTTCTTGAAAGCCTTAGAGGATGCTTGTTGGGATGGACCCAACTCAAATTTCCTTCCTTTCTTCTGAAGATCATTTAAAGATGCTGTTAGTTGTGCAAAATTAGGAATAAATTTAAGGAAATAGTTTATTATTTCTATAATATGAGCCACCACTTTTACATTCTTTGGTACAGGGAAAGAGTAAGTAGACTTCATCTAGCTCCGATCAATCCTAATACCTAGATCAGAAGCAATATGACCTAAAAATGGAATATCGTGCTGAGAAAATTCAACTTTTGAAGATTTAACCACAGTCCTAAGAAACTGCTGAAGCACCTCCTTAGTATGTCTCATATATTTCTGAAAGTTCTCACTGAAGATGACCAAATCATCAAGATACTTATAGACACACTCAAATTTAAGGCCAGAAAAAACTCCATCCACTATACTGGACAGTGTGGTTGCCCCTGTAGACAACCTGAATAGCACTCAGTTACCTTCATACAGTAACCAACCTGTTGCAGAGGCTGTGAGTGGCTTTGTCTCCTCAAATTTGATAATAGGCTTGGTTTAAGTCAAAGGTATCAAAGACATTTGCCCCCTTAGAACCATGAGGAGCCTGAATGCAAATCAGGAAGGCATATACACTGAAGAACTACATCTTATTCAGGGCATGACAGTCCACAAGAGAGGAGAACAGGGATTTTGATGGCTTAATAATGTCCTCACATAAAACCTCACCTATCATCACCTTTAATTGCCTCATCCTAGTTGGTGACAATCTGTATGGGGAGTGTCTTACAGGAATATTGTCTATTAATCCACTTTTATACTCTGCTTCTTCAACTTCATCTGGTCTCTCAGTGAGCACATCACTAAACACTTCACATAAATCCACAATATGTCTCCTCTGTTCAGCTGGTAAATGTTCAAGGCCATGAGTTAGAACACCAGTATCAAGTAAACTGGTGATTTGGTTTTAAAACTCTGTTCTTCCATTCATCACATGCTTACAAAACTCAAACACTTTCTGGTGCACAAATTCAAAACAAAAATTTATATGACTCCACTGATGAACTAACACAACTTTCCAGATGAAGTAAGAACCTATCACGGCCAACACAGTTTCTTTGCCACCTTCACTGGGAATTTACATGTAAAATCATCAGTTCAGCTCTTACCTTTAATAATCCCAAAACTTGTATCTCTGGAGAAATGGCCACCTTACAAGAGTCAGCCCTGCCCAACAATCCTGGCAGCTAACACCATTCCTGGCAAGTGGAGTCTCAGTCTTCACTGATCAAAGAAACAGAACTTCCAGCTTTGAGAAAACCAAAAATTGGCTCCTCATTTATAGTCAAACATACAAAGGGTGCTCAAATTCTAGGAATAGCAATAATTCTTCTATGAGGGGGCCTTCTTTGTGATTCCCACTTGATATCTATCACCTATTGCTCAAACTCCCTTTAATTGTACAATTCCCTGATATGTAACCACCACCTTTACACTTAAAACATCTTATTGTTAAAGAATATGGTTGCCAGCTTGGTTTACAACGTTGATCTTTCTCCCATCAGGGACTAAAACCCAAATCCAATTTTTGGTCAGCGTGCCCTACAGCTTGCAAATGCATCACCAGCTCTTCTGACTGATGGTAGCATTTTGGTCAATGGCAAAACAGCAGCTTGGAGTGGTCACTAGGATGCTTTCTTCGGTGATATTTTTGACTATTTCTCCATCACTATAATCCAAATACAAACTTCTAGTGCTGTCTTTAACTCTCTTAATATGCTTTTCTAACGCTTCTTTGTACTGCTGCACCACAAAGCAGACCTTTCTGACAACCTCATGTTGAGCACTGGCACTCAGATAATTTCAACAAATTAGCTCCTGGAATTCAATAAAAGACAGGCTCAAGGGGGAAAAAAAAGAAAAAAAAGAAAAAACGGAACTCCTCCCAAACAGGCCATGAAGGCTCAATGGTACCAACCAGTCACTGTGTCATCCTCAGCCCATAGGTGTCACCAGACGTGGATATGGAGGGGCAGGAAGGTCGCAGTTTGTAGTAATAGACAGCAAATCATCGAGTAAAACTGAAATGATATCAGGTGTACCACAGGGAAGCGTCCTGGGACCTCTGCTGTTCCTGATTTATATAAATGACCTGGGTGACAATCTGAGCAATTCTCTTAGGTTGTTCGTAGATGATGCTGTAATTTACCGTTTAGTAATGTCATCCAAAGACCAGTATCAGTTGCAAAGCGATTTAGAAAAGATTGCTGTATGGTGTGGCAGGTGGCAGTTGACGCTAATTAACGAAAAGTGTGAGGTGATCCACATGAGTTCCAAAAGAAATCCATTGAAATTTGATTACTCGATAAATAGTACAATTCTCAAGGCTGTCGATTCAACTAAGTACCTGGGTGTTAAAATTACGAACAACTTCAGTTGGAAAGACCACATGGATAATATTGTGGGGAAGGCAAGCCTAAGGTTGCGTTTCATTGGCAGGACACTTAGAAGATGCAACAAGTCCACTAAAGAGACAGCTTACACTACACTTGTTCGCCCTCTGTTAGAATATTGCTGCGCGGTGTGGGATCCTTACCAGGTGGGATTGACGGAGGACATCAAAAGGTTGCAATAAAGGGCAGCTCATTTTGTATTATCACATAATAGGGGAGAGAGTGTGGCAGATATGAAACGTGAGTTGGGATGGAAGTCATTAAAGCAAAGACGTTTTTCATCGCGGCGAGATCTATTTACGAAATTTCAGTCACCAACTTTCTCTTCCGAATGTGAAAATATTTTGTTGAGCCCAACCTACATAAGTAGGAATGATCATCAAAATAAAATAGGAGAAATCAGAGCTCGAACAGAAAGGTTTAGGTGTTCATTTTTTCTGGGCGCTGTTCGGGAGTGGAATGGTAGAGAGATAGTATGATTGTGGTTCGATGAACCCTCTGCCAAGCACTTAAATGTGAACTGCAGAGTAATCATGTAGATGTAGATGTGGTCAGCACACCACTCTCCCGGCCATATGTCAGTTCCTGAGACTGGAGCCACTACTTCTCAATCAAGTAGCTCCTTAGTTTGCCTCACAAGGGCTGAGTGCACCCCACTTGCCAACAGTGTTCGGCAGACCAGATGGTCATCCATCCAAGTGCTTGCCCAGCCTGACAGTGCTTAACTACAGTGATCTGATGGGAACTGGTGTTGTTACTGCAGCAAGGCCATTGGCATGGAGCTCAACAACTGATAGCAATATTTAGTACTTGAGCCAAATAACTCCCCTTGTCATTGCAATTAAAAAAAATTAAAATTCCCTCTGCACCTCCTCAGCAGAATCTACTGACAATATCCCAATAATGGGTTAGGTAACACGACAAACAGATCAGCAATAGTTGTAGAAATGGACCCATGAGGGATTTGATCTCCAGTCTGTTGACTTAATGGTGTGCTTAATTCACTTTGGGCAATTTCCCCCTCCCAGTCTAACATACCCTGGGTTCATACCAGTAAATCACCCAGCTGTTCAGAAATAATTTACGTACAGAGTTGGGTGGTTGGATGCTACACAAATTCTGTGTCCTGTTAACATAATGAATAATGCAGACTGTAAATTATTTTATTAAGCTGTGAGTGAAATGGTTCATTAACTTCAAAAGAGGAGAGTATAGATTCTAACTCTGTTACTGTATACTTAATGCTGGAGACAGCATCATTCACCTCTGCTTCCTGAAAGCCCAGTAGGCTCACAGGAGAAGCAACATCCCACGGAAGAGGTGCTAGGCGAGCCACACTGCCTGATGTGTCAGCACCATGAATGTTTAACTCGTAAGCAAGATCTTCTCTCCTCAACTCCTTGACCTCAAGCACCTTGTAACATTTTGAAGATGCTATCGGTGGATTCAATAAAACTTTCTACTTCATCTTTACAATCTTTTCAAACTATTCACACAATATTTTGACAGATAAGATTTGTGGGCAACCTATAAGTTCTATAGGATGGATTTCACAGCTTATTGAAAATTATCTTCAATGTAGACTTACACCCAAATTTTCAACCACACAGTTATCAAGAAAATGTAAAATTTTTGGTACAGACAAAATGCATGTTACATGTAAACAAACCTCTGAGCACTGACATAATAGAAATAGCCATGTTACTTTCAATAACAAATCAAAAGACTAAGATTACAAATTGTACAATATTGTTAAATTATTAGTTAAAACATCTTCTGGTACTTGATGTCTCATACAAAAACTTAGGAGACAGAGACACTGAAATTCTTCCTAGTTTTTGTCATTTCTGTCCCAAATAGAAAATAGGTAAATTTGAAATATGAAAAGTGTGTCATTAATTTGAATTAAAAAGCATCATTGATCCACAAAACTGTTCTCACCAAACTTACTTTTATTATTTGTAAATTCTGATATGGAACATAAAACAGATGTAACCTATTTGTAGAAAAACACAAAACTGTCATGAGCAAGGTGGCGCATGGTTAGTACACTGGACTCACATTTGGGGGGACGACAGTTCAAATCTGTGTCCAGCCATTCTGATTTAGGTTTTCTGTGAGTTCCCTAAATCACTACAGGCAAATGCCAGGATGGGTACAGCCGACTTCCTTCCCTAATCCGATGGGACTGATGACCTTGCTGTTTGGTCCCCTTCCTCAAATCAACTGCCCAACCAAAAAAACTACAAAACACCTGTTTGACAGTCAGAGTGGAAAACATGTTGAAGTCAAATTCAGTATACCATTGTCAACACAATATACACATCATATTCACATAATTAATTACCAGTAGTTAATGTAATCATTATTCTCAACCTGTAGGTTTCACATTTCTCTAGTTTTTGTAAGGATATTAACCTTTTTCAAAAGCTTGCAAACTAAAATCAGAATAACAACTCCAGCCTGAAGCTGGAGGTTTTACAATGTCCTTGACATCTCAATGTAGATGACG